>NW_011889158.1:645213-649754 GCF_000151845.1 Pteropus vampyrus
CCATCGTCCATCGTCCATCGTCCATCGTCCATCGTCCATCCTCCATCGTCCATCGTCCATCGTCTTCTGACGCCGGTGCCGGACTCCGGCTAGTTCGGAGGTGGGAGGGGGCGAGGGGAGGCGTGTTCTGTTGTTCCGATCGGGTCTTAGGGAGGGTCTCGGAGTGGCAGCTTCTCTGACCCAGCCTTGCTCCCAGCCGTAACCCTGCCCCGCCCCTTCCCGCCCGGGGCTCTTTTCTGACCACCTCCCAGCTGCACTGGGGTTCACCCGGGTCCCAGCGGCGGCCCGGCTGCATTGCCCGTGGGGCCGGAGTGGAAGACCGTTCTGGAGGAGAGGCCGCGGGCGGGGGGACGGACTGCACCTGGTGCCTTTCCAGCACCGGCACCGTCCTCCGCCCTCCGGCCCGCGTCCTCGCCCGCGTCCTGGCGCTGGGGTCTCAGGACTCCCGCCGCGCCCCGCCCCGCCCCCACGGTTCTCTCTCTCTTCTCTCCCCGCCCGCCCGCCTTGCGCTCGCGAGCTCTATGGAGTGGAGCCTGCGGGCCGTGAATTCTCCCGGCTCCGCAGCCGGGGGTTGTTCTGCTGCGCTAGCGCACACTCAGCTTCTCGTAATTTGTTAAAATTTCTAGCGAAATCTCTTTACTGGTCTCTGTTGTCATTTGTCTGAAGCAAACAAGTGCTTGCATCTCATCTCTCCTGTGAGTTGCCTTTCTGTCCTTAGATTTTTGGGGGACTTGGTTGCCTTGTAGCCTCAGCTCTCTGAAGGGTTCGTTTTGCGGATTATCCAGTATTTCGTTGTGCTGGGTTGGGAGCGAGACTCTTTTAGCATTCTTTGTCCTAAATGGAAGCCGCCTTCTATTTTTTTTCCTTAGTAAATTTAAAAACTTGGAACAATTTTGGATTTATAAAAACAGAATGAAAGAGCCCCTGGAAAGGGAGAATAGACTTGCAAGCTACATATCCTATACGGTGTTCATTTCCAAAATATACGAGGAACTCGTACAATCATCAGCAAGAACACTAATAACCCCAAAATGGGCAGAAGGCGTGAATAGACGTTTCTCCAGAGACGACACACGGAGGCCCGACAGGTGTATGAAAAAGTGCTCTGTGGCATCAGTCGTCAGGGAAATGTCCGTCACCACCAGTGAGTCGTCTCCTCACACCTGTCAGAATGGTTGTTCTCAACAAGCCACAGGATAACAAATGTCAGCGAGGATGCGGAGAGCGGAGAACCCCTTAGCTACTGTTGCTGGGAATGTAAATTGGTGCCATCATTATGGAAAACAGAATGGAGGTTCCTTAAAAGATGAAAACTAGAGCCACCATGTGACCCAGCAATTCCACTTCTGGGTACATATCCAAATTGTGTGATAATCGTCTTGAAGAGAAATCTGCATGTGCATGTTCACTGCAGCAATATTCACAGTAGCCAAGCTAAGTGTCCATCAAAAGATGAGCGGACAAGGAAATACGGTATGTGTGAACACGTGTACACAGTGGAATATTTTTCACCCTCCGAAAAAGGAAATCCTGTCATTTGCACCAACATAGCACAAGAAAACCTTCACTTATTGAAGTATTATCAGCGAGGTATGACTGCAGGTAGTCGCAGTGTAGAATTTGATGAATTTTGCCATATGTAGAGCCCCATGAAATTGTCACCACAGCTAGGACGATGGTTACCCATTTCCTCCGCAAGTTTCCTCCTGCCCCTTTGTGCTCGTCCTGTCCCAAGGCGATCCTTGGTCTGCTTTCTGTTACTGTAGATTAGTTTGCATTTTCTAGAACTTTATATAAGGGAATCATACAGTCTGTACCCTTTTGGGGTACGGGTCTGGCTTCTGCCACTCAGTGTAATTATTTTGAGTTTCGTTCGTATTGTTTTCTAAGTTAGATGAAGATTGGGTTCTAAAGGCTATCTTTATGGATGATTAAAAAGCTTATACATTTGCATGGAAGTTGAAAATGCAGAATTTCAAAGCCCCATTATATCTGTTTTCAGATGAGACTGTGGAAGAAATTGTTCTTATGTGTGTCTAATGAAAAAAATTGAAGCCTGACAAAGGTTCATTAACCCTTTTCTCATTAAAAAAAGGCGTGCCTCATTAAGTTAACGTCACGCATAGGAATACTACATTTTCTAGAATTTGACGTTTTAGCGATCGAGAAGCACTATATTTTGTAAATGGAAACCACTACTAAAAACAGATTGCTATAAATAGAACGATGTCTTTTGTTTCCAAAGACTATCAGTACATTAGAGCGATGCGAAAATAATAATGGAGCGAGATAGTCTATGGCAGCCTCTAGGGGCCATGTTAGGACCGGGATCCGGGCCTTACCCCTGGGTCAACGCTGCAGCCGCCAGCACCACCGGTGACCAGGGCAAACGGGGAACGGGTGACCAGGCCCACAGCTCGTTTGGAGAAGGGCGTGCTGTCCTGGCTGTGCGGGTGGGCGGCACTGCCTGGCACTGCCCGGAGTCCGGCGAGGGTGGGCGAGAGGGACATGATCTCCCACGAGCTCTTTCTGTCCCTTTGCTTCCTGTGTCCTGTTCGTATTTGAAACGATTTGATGAGTCTTGCTTTGTCTTTTGCTACCAAATACGTTGCCGTAGTTTATGTGACTCGGTTCTAAAGTTAGGCGTTTTTCACGGTGTAGTTTTACTTTCTGTTTTTACTTTCCCAAGCAGATAAATGTAGAAGCTTACACTGATTGATTACTTAGTAAACGTCCAGCTTGGTATTCTCCTTTACTTAGAAGTACATTATTTTAATTTATGAAGTGGCTTACAAATCGAGTCATTTAAGATGTATTAAGGGAGCTCTATAAAATACTACTGTGTGATTTTTGAAATGTGAACACTTGCTAACTTTTATATTGTGGAAATTTATATATGGTTTTCCTCAAATAAGATGTGCTTAGGAACACAGCTGTCTAAAATATGCGCCTTTTAAAAAGTCATTTTGCAGAACTTAGGGAGGATAAAAGCCCTTTTGTTAATTGAGGTTTTGTATGAGTCAGCATTTCATAGCCAAATTTTTATTTAGTGACGGTTAGCGTGTAATTAGAAATGTTAGATTCTTAATGACTCACCTACCAGTGAATGTAGGACTGCATTTTAAATATAGTCTGTGTTAAGACTTTATTGAATTTTTGCATTTTGGTGGTTCTGCTTGAAATAAAGATCATATGTGAGTGAACGTATTTTTCCCACCATAGGAAATACTCTCGTAGCATGAATAGGGTTAACATTGGTAGGTTAATTGCAACAGAAAAGTTCACATAAATAAACCAAACTCTGTTTATGCTTCACAGATGTACCTTGTGATTTTTCCAGAGGGAACAAGGTATAATCCCGAACTAACAAAAGTCCTTTCAGCTAGTCAAGCATTTGCTGCTCAAGAAGGTAAGTAAAAATTTGACTGTAATTGAAAAAATAATTTTTAAAGATGACTTTTAAAATTTCTGTTCCTAGAGAAGATATTTGTTTCATAGTAATTGAAACGAATGAACCTGTTTATTCCTTGAAAGAATGTACGCATTACCTCTTAGGACATGAGGTTTCTTCTCGTTGATCATGTGTCTGTTATTACGTACATCTGAGAGATTAAATTCGCATTCTTGCTACAGCACATATTTTGGTGCCATGGATTTAGGTAAAAGTCTATCTGGGAACATGGTTTTGCAGATGAGCCTCTTTCTACGGTTTGGGTTCTGCATGGTAGTTCGTGTTTTGATCTGCGGGTCGACAGCGCTAGACCGGAATCCGGATTTGGTGTTTATTCACTGTGCGGTTGCCGGCTGCCCAGCGTGGTGAGCTTCCGTTTCCTCATGTCTTAAAAACATACTTCGCGGATCTGCCTAAATCCGTGTAAGAATTGAGTTCGAGGGTGTGCGAAGTTCCCGCTGGAGACGAGGAGACGCAGCCGCTTCGCAGCACTCGGAAGCTTCCTGCGTCCCCAGTGATGAGATTTAGAAAACTGGACAACTAGCACACTGGAGCAGGCCATTCAGTTAAACCCAGTTGGGAGGTGAACGTAAAACAGTGGCTCTGCTGTGTCCCAAAGGCGTCTTTGAAGATTGACTGAATCGGTGACCCCAGGGGCTCACTGAGCGAATGCCTGCGTACTGGCGTGGAGCCAGTGTCTGCACAGTGCTGCCGCGCGCTGTGTGCGACCTGTCACCGGGCCGCTCCTGCCCACGTGCGGCTGGTGAAGCCGGGCACGGGGATGTCTCACTTCACTTGTTTTCAGTTAGTTCGTTGTGCGCCGACGTGAATCCACCCAGGAACTGAGTGATCTGAAACGGTAACAGCCTTTTCTCTGCTTGCCGTTCTGCGCTGTGGCGGGGCTCAGCGGGGACAGCGCCCTCTGTGGCCTCTCAGTTCCCCGCGTGTGGGTGGACGCTTGGCTGGGGCCAGAAAGTCCTGGGTGGCTTTACTCGATGTCCGGCCGCAAAGCCCTGGGTGGCTTTACCCGGATGTCGGGTGGCAAAGCCCCAGGTGACACCAGCAGCCTGCTTGCGTTGGCTGTATCTGC
>NW_011889158.1:650169-652737 GCF_000151845.1 Pteropus vampyrus
TGTGTGTGTGTGTGTGTGTTCCTATTTAAACATTGGCATATGCTTTTAATTGGGTGAAACAAATATATGCAAATAGATTTATTTTCTGTGATTTATTTATTCAGAGTCATAATTTTAATCCAGGTTTCATGGCCTGTATCAGTCACCTAGGCTTCCATAAGAAGATGTCATAGACTAGGCGGTTGTCTACGGCCATGCCACACTGAACACGCCCCATCCCGTCTGATCTCGGAAGCTAAGCAGGGTCGGGCCTCGTTAGTACTTGGATGGGAGACCACCTAAGAAGACCAGGTGTTGTAGGCATAAAAATAAAAAAATAAAGGATTATAAGCTGACAGGGTCCTTGCAATCTGTGAGGTCAACCAAGAGTTGCCTCGCCTTAAAAAAAAAATAGACTAGGTGGCTTAAACAAGATTTTCAGACAATTTTCTCACGGTTCTGGAAGGCGGAAGTCTGAGCTGCAGGTGCCAGCCAGTATGGCCGGTTCCCCGAGAACGCTCCTGGCGCACAGTGGGCTGCCTTCGTGCTGCGGCCCCACCTGACTCTCCTCAGGGCGCTCACACACGTGTGTCTATCTCTTCCTTTTTTTATAAGGACACCAGCTCTGTTGGGTTAGGGCCCCATCATCATGACCTCATTGAATCTTAATCACCTCCTTAAAGGACCCACCTCCAAATATAGTCGCCTTGGGGTTGGGGCTTCACATGAATGTGGGGGAGGGGTGGAGAGATACCCCAGTCCATAACAGGGCCTTAAATTATTTTTCTGTATGTGATTAGATTTAATGCTAATATTTCTCAATTCATCATTTAAAAATCAATTTAAGATGGATATTTGCCTTTTATTGTTCAATCTTAATTGAGATGACTTTAATATAGCTGAGTAATTTATTTTAAAAAATCCAGAGCAATTTTGTAATGCTAAAACAGGTAATTCTTAAAATAGCATAATAACGATATATATCCTAGCTTTTTAGTCTAATAACATCCCAGTCACCTATAATTGATCAATTACTGGTCTGTCATTTTCTGAATTGTAGCTCTTTAAGTTACCAAAAGGGGAAAAAATTGTCGTATGAATATCATTTTTTTTTTTAACGCCTACAGCACCTGGTTTTCCTAGGTGGTCTCCCATCCAAGTACTAACCAGGCCCGACCCTGCTTAGCTTCCGAGATCAGATGGGATCAGGCTTGTTCAGGGCGTCATGGCCGTAGATGAATATCATTTTTAACTGCTAACTCTTTCTTTAAATTCTGTAACTGGGAAAGCTGTTGCTGTCTATTAGAAGTTTATTTTCTTGTGACTATAAAAGTAATTATTTCCCACCATACGCAAAGGAAATTGATTTGTGAACAGTATATCTAGAAAAAGTGTTTCCTGTTTTCTTTCCTCTTAGGTCACAACTGAATGAGATTACTTAAAAATAAAAACAAAAGAACTTGTTTCTCCATCTGTTAAGCTAATTTTTCTTCAAGAAAATTGAAACTAATAGCTCTTGTTAGCATGTGATATGTTTTACTTCAAAACATAATTAATTTTGCTCCTAAAATAACTTTATTTGAATCTGACTTAAGAAACAAATAGAAAACCAAACCCAAACCAGCATTTTTAATTTAAATTTTTAGAAATTTGATGCTCATTTACACATTTAAGTCATTAAGTCATTAGCACTTAATGACTTAATGGCTCCAGGTATCTGCTGCGGAGGCATCTCTGGCTTACGAGGTGTGAGTGGTGGGTCCAGGAGCCACCCGGGAGGTCAGGTCACTGGCAGACACTAGATAGTGCTGTGGACACAGCAAATGCCCAGTGGTTTTGAGAGCCTGGTTGGTCCTCCAAGGCCATTTCCACACCATTTGCTTACAGAGTTACATGAAAATAAGTGATGTTACTGTTGACACCTGTCTTTTCACACCCCTCAGCTGCTCTTCAGTGAATTCCTGATAGGCTCCAGCCAGGGTCTGAGTTCTAATTCAGTGTCCTCTAAGTGGTACCCGAACCAGCAGCTTTGGCATAGTCTGGAAGCTTGCTCGAAATACAGATTCTTGGGATCCACGCTAGACCTAAGTCAGAGATTCTAGGGGTGAGGCTCGGCCTGCCAGATGACTCTGATGTACCCCAAGGTTTCAGAAACCCAGCTCTCACTAAGATTAGTCATGTGTTCAGCGGGTTAGTTGGGTCGGAGTTTTGTGTTTCAGCTAGAACATGTGGATCTAATATTTGTTGGCGAACCTTTATTTTATGCTAAGTTTCATTAATAAAAAAAAAAGTAACGGCAGGTATGTACCCGTCGTAGGAAGCGTAGGGACGGGTAGTAGGACGAGGGTCTCTCTGGGCCCTGTGACATTCAGGCCCTGCTTTCGTAATTTAAATCTTTCTCAGTTATATGAAGTATCTCATTTTAATGACCTTTCCTTAGAATCATTGTAGGTATTTTGCTTTCAGTGGTTGCTAAGGAACTTGGAATATAATATATCTTCATCTTCCTGAACCTATTGAGGGGAGACCCATAGTGGTCTTTCAGCATAGCAGCCAGCAGGATGACGTACCCTAGTCATAGAAAACAGG
>NW_011889158.1:653417-661611 GCF_000151845.1 Pteropus vampyrus
GGGTGGAGAGATACCCCAGTCCATAACAGGGCCTTAAATTATTTTTCTGTATGTGATTAGATTTAATGCTAATATTTCTCAATTCATCATTTAAAAATCAATTTAAGATGGATATTTGCCTTTTATTGTTCAATCTTAATTGAGATGACTTTAATATAGCTGAGTAATTTATTTTAAAAAATCCAGAGCAATTTTGTAATGCTAAAACAGGTAATTCTTAAAATAGCATAATAACGATATATATCCTAGCTTTTTAGTCTAATAACATCCCAGTCACCTATAATTGATCAATTACTGGTCTGTCATTTTCTGAATTGTAGCTCTTTAAGTTACCAAAAGGGGAAAAAATTGTCGTATGAATATCATTTTTTTTTTTAACGCCTACAGCACCTGGTTTTCCTAGGTGGTCTCCCATCCAAGTACTAACCAGGCCCGACCCTGCTTAGCTTCCGAGATCAGATGGGATCAGGCTTGTTCAGGGCGTCATGGCCGTAGATGAATATCATTTTTAACTGCTAACTCTTTCTTTAAATTCTGTAACTGGGAAAGCTGTTGCTGTCTATTAGAAGTTTATTTTCTTGTGACTATAAAAGTAATTATTTCCCACCATACGCAAAGGAAATTGATTTGTGAACAGTATATCTAGAAAAAGTGTTTCCTGTTTTCTTTCCTCTTAGGTCACAACTGAATGAGATTACTTAAAAATAAAAACAAAAGAACTTGTTTCTCCATCTGTTAAGCTAATTTTTCTTCAAGAAAATTGAAACTAATAGCTCTTGTTAGCATGTGATATGTTTTACTTCAAAACATAATTAATTTTGCTCCTAAAATAACTTTATTTGAATCTGACTTAAGAAACAAATAGAAAACCAAACCCAAACCAGCATTTTTAATTTAAATTTTTAGAAATTTGATGCTCATTTACACATTTAAGTCATTAAGTCATTAGCACTTAATGACTTAATGGCTCCAGGTATCTGCTGCGGAGGCATCTCTGGCTTACGAGGTGTGAGTGGTGGGTCCAGGAGCCACCCGGGAGGTCAGGTCACTGGCAGACACTAGATAGTGCTGTGGACACAGCAAATGCCCAGTGGTTTTGAGAGCCTGGTTGGTCCTCCAAGGCCATTTCCACACCATTTGCTTACAGAGTTACATGAAAATAAGTGATGTTACTGTTGACACCTGTCTTTTCACACCCCTCAGCTGCTCTTCAGTGAATTCCTGATAGGCTCCAGCCAGGGTCTGAGTTCTAATTCAGTGTCCTCTAAGTGGTACCCGAACCAGCAGCTTTGGCATAGTCTGGAAGCTTGCTCGAAATACAGATTCTTGGGATCCACGCTAGACCTAAGTCAGAGATTCTAGGGGTGAGGCTCGGCCTGCCAGATGACTCTGATGTACCCCAAGGTTTCAGAAACCCAGCTCTCACTAAGATTAGTCATGTGTTCAGCGGGTTAGTTGGGTCGGAGTTTTGTGTTTCAGCTAGAACATGTGGATCTAATATTTGTTGGCGAACCTTTATTTTATGCTAAGTTTCATTAATAAAAAAAAAAGTAACGGCAGGTATGTACCCGTCGTAGGAAGCGTAGGGACGGGTAGTAGGACGAGGGTCTCTCTGGGCCCTGTAACATTCAGGCCCTGCTTTCGTAATTTAAATCTTTCTCAGTTATATGAAGTATCTCATTTTAATGAACTTTCCTTAGAATCATTGTAGGTATTTTGCTTTCAGTGGTTGCTAAGGAACTTGGAATATAATATATCTTCATCTTCCTGAACCTATTGAGGGGAGACCCATAGTGGTCTTTCAGCATAGCAGCCAGCAGGATGACGTACCCTAGTCATAGAAAACAGGCATTTAGTGATGCACCTGTAATGGCAAGCCAGATACTTAGAGTTTTCACGTTATTGAGCAAAAACCCGTTTGGCTCAGCACCGACGCCGTAGCTGTCACTTGGCCGAAAATGCTTGGAGTCGCACAGACACGCGTGAAGGCTTCAGCCTTGACACTCGCACGCTCCTGTCAGTGTGAGCGCAGCGCGCAGTCTCTCCTTACGGGGTCTGCACACCTGCCCCGCACAGCTTCCAGGCCGCCGCCCCTTTGCCCTTGCTCACGCCCGGCCCCCCCGCTTTGTGCCTCCCTCTCGGCCTCTCTCCAGTGTGCTCTTTTTCCGGTCAGGTATGAGTGAGCGCAGCACATCTTTAAGCATGAGTGGCGTCTTATATCCTGAGACTGTTTTGTGTCTCTTGTAGGACATTCTACACTCTAGCGATTTAATTTTCTTTTATTGTCTCATTCATCTCTAACCCACGTGTTTATAGTTTCAAAATAATATCTCGTAAATAATTACCGAGTAGAAGACGTTCCGAACAGTCATTATAAGCTCTTCCTAGCTGTGTGCCTTTGGGTAAGTCGTTATACCTCTCTGAGCCTTAGTGACTTCATTTGTGGGAGTCAAGTGAGATGATAATACACATATGATATAAAATTTCCTTCATGGATCGATAAAGGTTTTCCGTCCAGCGTGTTTATCGTTATTGATAATGTTTCGAACATACAGTGCAGCAGAATCGTCCTTACACCAGCCACCACCACGCTAGCCCCTGGAGAAGGGGTGGTGGCCGGGCAGGCAGGCGGGCAGGCGGGCTGTCCTTCCGGAGAGCTGAGACGAGACGAGGCGAAGCAGATGCTGAAATAGGGACGGGGCGTTGGCCACGGGGCTTCCGCCAGCGCAGGGCCCAGGCCTCGCGTCACTCCCGGGGCCCAGTCACATGGCGGTGTCGTGGGCGCGAGCTGGAGCACTTTGTTGTGAATGCCCGTTCCTCAGTTCTCTCGCTACTGAAATTCTCATCGGTTTTCTGTTATTACGTGAAATTGGTTTCATAACAGTGACCCAGAGTTTGCAGATCTGGAGGCCCTCGTCCCTGTTTGTGGTTGAGCGCCCCACTAATCAGTGTCCGCGTGGGCAGCGGGAGCCCATGGGCTCGGACTTAGGGTGGCGAGGTGACTTCCGAGCCTCACGGAAGGGCCAGCAGCTGCTTGTTGTCATGGCACGGGTGTCCCCTGTTAGTGCCCTAAGCGTCGGAAGATGACTAGACCGCGCGTTAATACATCCACGCCGGAGAAATGGGCTCCCTCACGGCGCTGGTCGCCCCCTTAACCCGCCGTGCGCGTCCGGGCCTGCGGCTCCGGCGAGGGCGCGCGCTCCCGTCACGCACTTTCCCGGGTGGCCTCCTCTGAGTTCTGGGCCTTTCTGTGTCGCCAGCGAGTGCCTGTGAACTTCTTCTTCTCCTTGAGACGTCTCCTCTCTGCCCGTCCATCACCCAGTGTCCCAGTGTCGTTCTTCCCCGCTCCCCGGCCGGCCGTTCCTCCTCCAGAGCTGGGAGAGAACCCCTGGGGTGCGCAGGCTGCGGACCGGGGCGAGAAAGGGTGCTCCGCACCTTGGAGCTGCTCCCTGCCTTCCTCAGCACGCAGGCCTTTGCGTTAGCGATGGGTGTTCCTGTTCGTTTATCACAAAGCTGATATTTCCAAACCTTTATTAGCACTCATTTTGTTGAGAAATATTACTTTTTGTATTTTTATTTTCCTCCTAACTTATTTGGATTCTAGTAATTAATTCTTACTGAATACCACAGGGCGATTCTGTGGAATGTTGGACTTAAAATCAAATGAGCTCCAGTGGCACAGAAGGAAGTAGTAACTAACTTAATTGACAAATAAATGTTTCCCAGCCTGGTACACTATTCAGATTTTTGTCATAAGTTTGTGAATAGATTAAACTGCTTCCGCCCTGGGGACTGAGTCGGGTATGTGGTGTGGGAATCTCTGCCTTTCCCACACCGCTGTGCATTCTAGAAATTCTTCTGCGGGAGGATCCCAGCATACTATAGCTGTTCTTCCTCGTGCAGCTGCTTTCCCCTGGAGAGAGGGAGTAGAAACTCCAAATCGGGCTGCTTTCTAGTCTGTTTTCAGGTCACTTCTTCAGAGAGCTACTCTCTTCTGTTAAATCGTCATTAAATAGCCTAATCCAGGAAGAGAGAGGCAGTGGGAACCCCAGGAAGGAGAGAATGAATTCTTAGCACTAGTAGGAGCACTAATGAAGAGTGATTAAACTGCAGTGTTTTCTCAATTAAAGAAGATTTTTAGAAAGCTTTTAAAAAATGTATAACACACATGCCACTATGTCAGATATACCTGCGAATTGAAATCCTGTGTTCATACAAAAACTGTTCATGTGTAGTTTATATGAGTGTTTGTAGCAGCATTTTTCATAATAGCCAAAGGGTGAAAAAACCCAAATGTCTATCATCTGGCCAAATGGATAATCAAAATATCTATACAGTGAAATATCATTCAACCATAAAAAATAATGAAGTACTGTTACAGGCTACGGCATGGAAGAACCTCGAAAACATTCTAATAAGTGAAAGAAGCCAGTCACAAAAGTCCACAGACTGTACGAGTCCATTCATGTGACGTGTCCATAACAGACAAATCTGTAGGGACAGGAAGTGGATGCATGGTCGCTGGGGCAGGAGCGGGGGAGGGGAGGGGTGCCCCGCTTTGTGCCTCCCTCTCGGCCTCTCTCCAGTGTGCTCTTTTTCCGGTCAGGTATGAGTGAGCGCAGCACATCTTTAAGCATGAGTGGCGTCTCATATCCTGAGACTGTTTTGTGTCTCTTGTAGGACATTCTACACTCTAGCGATTTAAGTTTCTTTTATTATCTCATTCATCTCTAACCCACGTGTTTATAGTTTCAAAATAATATCTCGTAAATAGTTACCGAGTAGAAGACGTTCTGAACAGTCATTATAAGCTCTTCCTAGCTGTGTGCCTTTGGGTAAGTCGTTATACCTCTCTGAGCCTTAGTGACTTCATTCGTGGGAGTCAAGTGAGATGATAGTACACATATGATGTAAATTCCTTCATGGATCGATAAAGGTTTTCCGTCCAGCGTGTTTATCGTTATTGATAATGTTTCCAACATACAGTGCAGCAGAATTGTCCTTACACCAGCCACCACCACGCTAGCCCCTGGAGAAGGGGTGGTGGCCGGGCGGGCAGGCGGGCAGGCGGGCTGTCCTTCCGGAGAGGTGAGACGAGACGAGGCGAAGCAGATGCTGAAATAGGGACGGGGCTTCCGCCAGCGCGGGGCCCAGGCCTCGCGTCGCTCCCGGGGCCCAGTCACATGGCGGTGTCGTGGGCGCGAGCTGGAGCACTTCGTTGTGAATGCCCGTTCCTCAGTTCTCTCGCTACTGAAATTCTCATCGGTTTTCTGTTATTACGTGAAATTGGTTTCATAACAGTGACCCAGAGTTTGGGGATCTGGAGGCCCTCGTCCCTGTTTGTGGTTGAGCGCCCCACTAATCAGTGTCCGCGTGGGCAGCGGGAGCCCATGGGCTCGGACTTAGGGTGGCGAGGTGACTTCCGAGCCTCACGGAAGGGCCAGCAGCTGCTTGTTGTCATGGCACGGGTGTCCCCTGTTAGTGCCCTAAGCGTCGGAAGATGACTAGACCGCGCGTTAATACATCCACGCCGGAGAAATGGGCTCCCTCACGGCGCTGGTCGCCCCCTTAACCCGCCGTGCGCGTCCGGGCCTGCGGCTCCGGCGAGGGCGCGCGCTCCCGTCACGCACTTTCCCGGGTGGCCTCCTCTGAGTTCTGGGCCTTTCTGTGTCGCCAGCGAGTGCCTGTGAACTTCTTCTTCTCCTTGAGACGTCTCCTCTCTGCCCGTCCATCACCCAGTGTCCCAGTGTCGTTCTTCCCCGCTCCCCGGCCGGCCGTTCCTCCTCCAGAGCTGGGAGAGAACCCCTGGGGTGCGCAGGCTGCGGACCGGGGCGAGAAAGGGTGCTCCGCACCTTGGAGCTGCTCCCTGCCTTCCTCAGCACGCAGGCCTTTGCGTTAGCGATGGGTGTTCCTGTTCGTTTATCACAAAGCTGATATTTCCAAACCTTTATTAGCACTCATTTTGTTGAGAAATATTACTTTTTGTATTTTTATTTTCCTCCTAACTTATTTGGATTCTAGTAATTAATTCTTACTGAATACCACAGGGCGATTCTGTGGAATGTTGGACTTAAAATCACATGAGCTCCAGTGGCACAGAAGGAAGTAGTAACTAACTTAATTGACAAATAAATGTTTCCCAGCCTGGTACACTATTCAGATTTTTGTTATAAGTTTGTGAATAGATTAAACTGCTTCCGCCCTGGGGACTGAGTCGGGTATGTGGTGTGGGAATCTCTGCCTTTCCCACACCGCTGTGCATTCTAGAAATTCTTCTGCGGGAGGATCCCAGCATACTATAGCTGTTCTTCCTCGTGCAGCTGCTTTCCCCTGGAGAGAGGGAGTAGAAACTCCAAATCGGGCTGCTTTCTAGTCTGTTTTCAGGTCACTTCTTCAGAGAGCTACTCTCTTCTGTTAAATCGTCATTAAATAGCCTAATCCAGGAAGAGAGAGGCAGTGGGAACCCCAGGAAGGAGAGAATGAATTCTTAGCACTAGTAGGAGCACTAATGAAGAGTGATTAAACTGCAGTGTTTTCTCAATTAAAGAAGATTTTTAGAAAGCTTTTAAAAAATGTATAACACACATGCCACTATGTCAGATATACCTGCGAATTGAAATCCTGTGTTCATACAAAAACTGTTCATGTGTAGTTTATATGAGTGTTTGTAGCAGCATTTTTCATAATAGCCAAAGGGTGAAAAAACCCAAATGTCTATCATCTGGCCAAATGGATAATCAAAATATCTATACAGTGAAATATCATTCAACCATAAAAAATAATGAAGTACTGTTACAGGCTACGGCATGGAAGAACCTCGAAAACATTCTAATAAGTGAAAGAAGCCAGTCACAAAAGTCCACAGACTGTACGAGTCCATTCATGTGACGTGTCCATAACAGACAAATCTGTAGGGACAGGAAGTGGATGCATGGTCGCTGGGGCAGGAGCGGGGGAGGGGAGGGGTGCCGTGTCTGCGAAGGCGCAGGTGTCTGTGTGGAGATGGAAATGGTCTGGAACTTTAGTGGTGATGGTCGCCCGGCTCTTTGAATATACTAAGAGTCACTGAATTGTCTACTTGAAATGGTAAATATTATGGTATATGAATTAGATCTCAGTTAAAAAAAAAAAAGTACCAAGAACCTGGATTCTTGGGTTGACCCTAAAAGTACACAGCCGTATTTCACCTCACATAGACCACATCCGGTCCTATTTCAGGACCTGTAGGCAATGGGGTCGTTTAGGTGATATGTTTGAATAGAACAGAACTTGAAGGACCATGGACTTGGGGTCAGAAATTAGTGGATCGTACTGCCGAATCCGAAGTGTCCATGGGCCGTACACGTGGAACATCTTCATATTCCGTCGTGGGAAATGAAGATGATGATATTTGCCCTTGTCAGGGTTTACCAAGTTGAAGGTCAGACTTATCAAGGGCTGACTTTCTGGCAGCTCCGCACGGTGTCTCATACATGTGGATGCTTAGTAACTCTCTGTCAAATGCATGCTGGTTTAAATAGCGTCCTGCGAGAGAGCTTTCCAAACGTGAAGTCCTGTCGCTGCGAGGCTGTGTCATGATTCTGTTCCGGTCTGTGTCTTCCTTGAAATTAAAAAAAAAAAACATGCATTCTGTTGCCGAGGTGTTTTGTAACTAATTCGTGGCCACGCTTCTTTTCCAGGCCTTGCAGTATTAAAACATGTGCTGACTCCAAGGGTAAAGGCAACTCATGTTGCTTTCGATTCTATGAAGCATTACTTAGATGCAATTTATGATGTTACAGTGGCTTTCGAAGGGACCGTGGATGATAAAGGGCAGCGGAGAGAAGCGCCATCCATGGTTGGTAAGTTTGTTTCTAATGAAGTCTTATATATTTTGGAATGTGTGATTCATTTTTTAAAAAAATGGCTAAGTCTGCTTCATTACATTTACTCGATATATTTTCCAAGGGCATATACTTGACATATTTTTCAAGTATTTTTTATTAATCCGTAACAGTTTAAATTGCATTAGTCCTTTTAAATTTGGTATTTCTTGGTTGCCATATTGGGTCCTTAAACTTGCTCATTATCGTTAGCTCAGCTCTTTCCACCCGAAGTTCACACATAAAAATGGGAAGCTACGTAAATCAGAGGAGGGCGTGAGCGGGGGCCTAACCTGGCGACACTCAGGTGCACGCCGATGTCAGTTCCGCCT
>NW_011889158.1:662831-664947 GCF_000151845.1 Pteropus vampyrus
TTATTAATCCGTAACAGTTTAAATTGCATTAGTCCTTTTAAATTTGGTATTTCTTGGTTGCCATATTGGGTCCTTAAACTTGCTCATTATCGTTAGCTCAGCTCTTTCCACCCGAAGTTCACACATAAAAATGGGAAGCTACGTAAATCAGAGGAGGGCGTGAGCGGGGGCCTAACCTGGCGACACTCAGGTGCACGCCGATGTCAGTTCCGCCTTGTGTTTTTCATGGGATCATTTTGAAATTTAGTATCATTGACAAGAAGAAAGACAGTTAAGTGTGACTGTTTTTCCAAACATGCTAGGTTTTCAGGACCATTGAGCTGTTGTCTATGTGCATGTCAGCTATAACAAGAAAAAAATAGAATTTTAGGTGAGCAGAATGTTTTCGTAAACATAATCAGAGGCGCTCCTGACCGGGAGAAGTCTAAACACGGTGACAGGCAAACGAGGACTGTGGAGACGCCACCCGGGAGCCGTGACACGGAGGTAGAACCCGCGCGCTCCCCCTGGCGCCAGTGTCTGCCAGAGCGCTGCTGTCCGCAGGGCCTCGCAGGTCGATGCTCAGAAGGCGCGGAGGGCAGGTCCCCGGGGCGAGGCCGGGGTGAGGCGGGGGCCGGATGCTGTGCGCCTGGCCACGGTGGAGGAAACAGCCCGGGCCTGCGTCGGGAGTAAGGGGGCGCGCCCTCACGATGCCTTCAGCAGAGATGGTCGAAGCGGAGGCAGCCGAAGTTTTCTTCATTTTCAGTGGAATGTTTGGAATAGATCATACATCAGACTACACACAGTGAGCGGAGCGGGGCTGGCCTCGCAGCCTGCCCCCGTGGGCCGGTCCCCGTCGCCCTCCAGCACAGTCCTCGGGGACGGTACACGCAGACTGGATGAAGCACACGTTCTGACGCCGCCGTCCCCCCTTCTTAATAAAAGGCAACACGCTGACTCTCTCTCTTCTTTAACTGTTGAAGGAGCTGTTGCCCTGTTCTCACATTTGAAAACAGACATGCATTTAGTTCAGCAGGATTGTCATTCGTTTATCAAACACTTCAAAATAAGATTAGACGTGTTTTTACTGTTTATGGAAAATAGGTAGAATTCCCATAATAACCTTTTTAAGGTGCTGCTTTAAAGTGTGTCCCCTTGGGGTGGTGAGAACTAGAGGGCCTGGCTGCGTTCTCAGGGAAGACACCCCCTCTTCAGCCGGCCCGGGACTCTGCCCTCCGCCCCAAGCATGGGGACTGGCGTCTCTGGCTGTCTCGGGTGGGCGGCCGGGTATGGGCCTGGCCTCCCTCCCAAGTGCACGTGTCCCGTTCGTCGCCCTCGTCCAGGTTCTGTCCCCTCAGACTGTCTCCCGTGAAGTCTTTCCTCGCCGCCTGCTTTCTAGACCTCCGTGCGCATTCTCGCTTCAGGCCTCGCGTGCCACAAGGCCTGCGCCACCGGGTTACGCTTAGCCTGTGGCGACGCGCTCCCCGCCCGACGGGGTCAGCAGTGGCTTCGGGGAGCCCGTTTCTGAGCCCAGCACGTGCTCCCTCTGCTGTGCTCGCTCTCCTGCACGGTCTCCAACAGTGGCAGTGGCTCGTGTGCCCGTTACAGATCGCCTCTACTTTAGAAAAGTTCGGCTTTTCTCTCTGTCGCCCTGAGGCCATGTGATCACGCAGAAAATAAAACCTATCACGTCAGTCGATCAAAGATGAATATTTCTGCGAGGGAAAGTACACAGGAGTAAAATCCAAAGACGGAGGCAGCTGACAGATGGCCCAGGGGAGGCGCGGCCGCAGTGGGAACGAACTGCGGCTTCTTGTGGTTCTTGTGGCCGCCGGGCTCCGGGAGCTCCGGCCCCAGTGAGGCCGTTAGCGAGCGGGCAGCAGGCGCTGTCCTCGTCCTCCCTTTTCTGGCGTATGTCCTTATGAGGTGGGTGTCGATCGGGCCCCCCGGGTGCCCGCTCGCTCGCGGGTCATCTGATCCTGCCATCGGGGTCAGCGCTGCTGTGGGCGATGTCCGCTGGCGGAGGAGAGGCAGGGCGGGTTGTTATGACCGACTTTAACAGCCCAGCTTCTGAGTGGGCGGTGCGCCGCGATGAATCCTGTGCTTAAGGGTAACATTTGATATTCTGTTTAAGCAT
>NW_011889158.1:666257-668248 GCF_000151845.1 Pteropus vampyrus
GTGAACCGGGAGTCCTGCCCTCAGTGTTAGTGCCCCGTCCTGCCCTCGGCTGTGCACCAGTACTTGGAGTGTCAGGGGTAGGCAGTGTCCCCCGATGACTGCTTACTGATGAAAGTGTCGAGGGGACACTGGACAGTTAAGCGAAGGCAGAACTGGCGTCGGGGGTCCGCATGTTCACGGATCAGAAATAGAACTAAGAGGGCGAGGTGAGAAGCGATATGTGATTAAACAGTGTGACAGCGGACACATGGTGCGTGCCGTGTGCGGGGCGCCGCCCCGCTGCTCCGAAGCGTCCTCACAGCGACCCTGCTGGTGGCGCTGTCCCTGTCACCTGTCTGATGGACCGGGGAGCGGGCACGCCGGCTGCCGCCCCGCTGCCCACGCCGCACCCCGTGCACACGGCCGCTGCTGCAGGTGCGGCTTCAGCAGCTCTTAGGTTACTTAAGCGACAGGTAGAACTCGGGGAAAATTAAAACAGAAATAGTGAAACATAAGCTTTCCTATCATTTTTTCCCAGTTTTCATCAAAGCCAATTCTCTCCTAAAAGTCCATGAAAAATACAATTTTCGACGACCGAAATGCTGCGTGTTACTGAGTGCTACACCAGAGTAAAGAAGAGCAGTTCCGGGGCGCACGTCCCAAAAAGGGACGTGCGTGGGGTCAGAAGACTAGGGGCGTCGTAAGGACGGGCTCGTAGGTGCCATCGGGCCGGGGGACACGCGCGTCGCCCCTTCTCCAGAACTCAGCTTTGTATACGTTTGAACTCGAGATGAAAGGTCTCGCCTCCTGCTTGCACACCCACCTAGGGACCGTTGTCGGCCCTTAAGTCTCTTAGGAATATTCCTTGTTCTCCAAGGAATGCATGGATGCTAATACTCTCACCTCTCCACAGAGCCACCTACAAAACAGGAACTTTCCGGGCTCCAGGTCCTTCTGATCTCAGGCCAAGTCCTGGCCTCACGCTTGTGCTACCCGAGCTGACAGCGGACGGCATGCTTTTTTAAACAAGCACGCCTCAGGAACTGTGGTTATTTAAGGGTGCATAGCTCTTCCACCTGAAGCAGGTGTAACATGTTAAAATGTGGCACGGATCAGGAAGGCAGGCAGTACCAGAGAGGAAACCAGAAGCACGTCACAGGAAAGGGGGTGCATCTCCGCAGTCTGTCCTGGCCATGTCGCAGTCAGTGACAGGGCACTCATGTGCTGGCTCAGGCATGAGGGATGGCGGGGATTCGGTGCCCGCGAGTGCCCGGCGCCCCGCCACAGCGAGCCAGGCACAGGCATCTCCACCCTTGTGGACTCATGGTCTGGTGGGAACAGCAGTATCAATGTGACAAGGGGATATGCTTGAGAACGGGGAATTGGGGGTCTCATGAACATGATCGGGGGTCTGATGGTGGTCAGCATTTGGGGATCCCTGGGTGGGTGGGTACCTACCGAGTCCAGCTTTCTGTTCCTGGGCCGGCGACAGAATTACAGGCTGTTCATGAAAAGTAACACTGGCCTGCTGGTTTACCTTGACAGGCAGTTGTGATGGGCTCGGAAACTAACACGCTCTCACTGCAGCTCGACACCCCGAATCACCGGGTTCCATCTTTATGTTAACTTCCTTTTTTGGCTAAAGAAACTGTATTTTACTTTTAAACTTTTTTTTGGTCTCATTTTTGTTGTTATTTTATATAACCATGAGTCTTAAAATAAAAAATAAAATATTTTTGCTTTTCGTTAGAATTTCTCTGCAAAGAATGTCCAAAAATCCATATTCACATTGATCGTATAGACAAAAAAGACGTACCAGAAGAACGAGTATGTCTGAGAAGATGGCTCCACGAACGTTTTGAAATAAAAGATAAGTGAGTAACATTTCTAGCACTACAAAAACGTTGGTTCAACTAAATTTCACTGTAGTGAACAATTTGAAACACACGTAAACAGTTTTATTATGTTAAGAGTGCTGTTTATAAAGCCAAGTCGGAGTTTGTTCCAGGCAC
>NW_011889158.1:668893-674674 GCF_000151845.1 Pteropus vampyrus
TACATCCATCCTAAAACAAACAGATGGATTCATTTTTTTCAAAAAGAAGAAAAAAGTGTATTTAAAATATATCTTTAACCCCCCCTGGGTTAACACCACCAGGTGGAAATTATTAAAAATACACTGAACCCAGTGTGTGAAACATTATAAAGTTTAGAAACAAGTAGCTAAATTTCTGTATTTCATTGACTCTCAATTGTACATGACTTAATTCATTAAACCAACCGTTCAGTGCCACCCACTTTGGTTATGGAAGAAATTTTAGAAGTCAGACCTGTGTGTTTTGACATGATAATCAGTCTCAGAAAAAAACCTGAACGGTATGTTCGCTATCCAGTGGATTTCGTGCTGTGGGTGTTTCTACGTAGTGAGGTGGAGCCTGGACGTCTGAAAACAGGTCGTCTCCAGGGCGTGTGATTCACAAGCAACGCGAGGACTTTCCCTTGTAGTCCTTCGGTGTCCGAGATTTCTACATAGAGTACACTCTGCTACTAAAACTTCACATTTTAAAAATAAGACGGGGAATGAATTTACAATGCTAGTTTTTCCTTCTTTGGCTGCTTTTATAATTCCTTGGGGCGAGGCTTTGTTTGGACACTGCGTATGTTGTACAAACTGCTGACCTCTGACTTCTGATGGAATGGGGGCTGTAGGAAGGAGCGAAGATTGGGGAAGGTGGAGAAAAAGCTGAGATGCCTTGTTACCCAGGTGTGACTCAGGCCGTCACAAAATTGTAAAGACCTAAAATTTATAAAACAGAAGCATCCCCATAAAAATGACTTGAAAACATCTGTTTTTTAAATATTGCCTATAATTTGCATACACTGATCATCGAGCGTAGTAAAGACATTTTAAAAGTCTGGAAACTACGATTAAACCAAGTCTCCGGGCGTTTCCTTTTTCATCTGTTTCCCAAGGACCTGCCACTCCTCCCGGACGTAAGAGGCACCTGGTAGATACTGGCTGGATTAAAATATTGAAAAGACTAAAGCTGAAACTTAAAAAAACTCTCTCCGTTCTGGCCACAGGTTGCTTATAGAATTCTATGATTCACTGGATCCCGAAAGAAGAAACAGATTTCCTGGGGAAAGTGTTAATTCTAAACTAAGTCTCAAGAAAACTTTGCCGTCGTTGCTGCTCCTCGGCGGCCTGACCGCCGGCATGCTCATGACCGAGGTGGGCCGGAGACTCTACGTGAAGACGTGGGTGTGCGGGACGCTGGTCGGCTGCCTGTGGGTCGGCATCAAGGCGTAAGCGGGCCGCGGTCTCACTGCTGGTGCTGCGCGTGCATCAGGTTGTGTCCTGAGTTAATGAGAAGTGTAAATAAAGCCTTGTTGGTTGAACATTGGAGAACACTGAATTTCTGACAAAAGGCGACACGCGCTTGGTGTTGGGCGGACGCGCACGGTGGCACCGCGTTAGCGCTGCAGCCGCCGGAAAGGGAGGCGCTGAGCAGTTCGTGCCGCGCGCTAGCGTTGACTTCGGAAGACCTTAGGATCGTGAGATTTGCTCTTGCTTTGTGTCATTTGCTATTGTTTTTGTAATTCGGGTAGCTGCGTTCAAGAACATTCATTTGCAGTACATGTCACCGTATTTGTCATTTTCGGTTTTTTATAACTCGACTGCTCCAGACTTACCACTAAAGTGTTTAGTACCTTGCAGCTTTGTAACGTGTTGTTTGCTTAATTTCTCCAAGTCAGTGAAAGAAACTATATTTAACTGCTGAGAAGGGTGAAGGGAAGGGCCAAGAAATGGTCATGCGGGAGAAGCTCTGGTCAGAACCTGCTTTTATATTACATTATGAGCTGATTTTACTTACTTTATATTTGCAAAATAATTAACCTTCTGATATTTATTGCAACAGCTTAATTTGCACACCCTGTACTCTATACAAAAGGATAATGTATAAAACATGAGAATTAAGTGTAAGTATAAATCGTGACCCTGATTCTTATAGCAGAACTTTAAATCGCCCAAATCTAAAAGCTAAGCTCTTAGAACTTTGCAACATCCGTGCCACAAGTACTTGAAAACCTTAAGGTTTTCTGTCGTTTTATATATACATATGTAAAAATAATCATTGTGCACCTTTGCTGGACCTGGATCCACAGATATTTGAGGTGATGGGAGCCCAGATATTTGAGGTGATGGGAGCCTTCACTGGATTTACCAGCACGTGCCTTTTGCCTGTTACGCTTGGGTTCAGTGAAATATTTAATCCAGAAACCATGTTTGGTTCATCATGGCCGGTTGTCGCTGTCCCCAAGCTCTCTCCCTTCCGCTCGCTGGCGGTGGCGGCAGGGCGTGCGCAGCCAGCGGTGCTTGTCCTCGTGGAGGCGGGCTGTTGCAGCTCCAGGGGGCACTTCGCTGGCCGTAGGAAAGACGTTTTCTTTGTCTCACGCCCAGAAAATCCTCCTTCCGCAGCCCAGCGAAACGCAGGCTGAATCCCTCAGGCCCGAGCGAGTGCGCGTAGTCCCACTTGTTCAGTGGGACGCGAGTAATCCGTGTCAGGGCCCGCCACGCAGCTTTCGGTGGCGGGGTAGTAGAGCTGGGGAGGCGGGCGCCTGCCGCGGTGTGATCTGCTCCGTTTCTGTGTTCATTTAAACTCCACCGCCCACGAGGTTTTCCAGGTAACATTTCCTCTTCCTGCCGATGAGTATCTCTTGCACAGTTGTGTGAGTGCCCCAGAGGAAACTCTCCGGTTCAATCACGACACCTTTGAAGAGTGGGGAGTGCGGACTGGGTTGTCTCTGAGCGTGCAGGTGCACACACACTCCTGTGCTCACGTTCCCGCAGCCCGGGGGGCCCGATCATGGGCGGCTGTCAGTAAAACTTTTGAAAAGTGTTCTCATGCCAAACTGCAATTTTCTCTTACCGGTAAAGTGAAATTTAAGTCAATCACATGTCTTTGTTAAATACTTTTCTTTTAATGTCCTAAAGTTAGAACCTATTTCTAATTAGGTCAAAATCAATGTAACTCGTGTGACTTACTTTGAACGTCATGGATACGCCCTAAATTTACGTTTTAAGAAGCAGCACCATGAGAATTGTGGTGACCGTAACTGACTTTAGGAAGGTGGAAGTGAGCTGCGTGGGATGGCTTGGACATCGTGCTTCTGATGACGAAACTTACACATTCTTCTCACGAAAGGTCTGTTAAATGCTCATTTAAAAATTTTTTGTACCAAAATATTTGGAAACTGAGAAGCTTCTTTTTAACATGTATTGCTGTGACTTGAACTGTTATTTTCTAGGGTTTAGAGCGCTTCACCGACTGCACATCTTTTCATGTAATGTCACCTAAGCTCTCGCTTCTGTTGTTACTGTTGTTAATTCACAGTGTAGTTACTACTTCGTTTTTCTTTATAAGAATGCCGTTAGTGCGCATGCTTTTATGTTTTTCACAAAAGGATGTGTTTGGTTAAGAGTCAAAGGGAAAATAAAATCTTCCACTGTCTCCGATGTCTGTGCTGTTTAACGTGCTGTGACCCAGAACTCCACCGCGGCCTTCTATTGCACGAAATAGGCCTTGTGGCTGGCCCTGCGTTCTGAATATGTAAAACTATAGTATCTTTTCTCAAGTACTGAGCAAGTTTTTCAAAAACACATTAAAATACTCAACATTATGAAGCAGTATATTAGTTTGGTTACGTAAATGCATCTATATATTTTGTAAGAGGTGTCGCAGGTATAAATTGCTTAATTCTGTAATCATTAGGGTCTCTCACTGAAACACGTCAAATGCCTGAAATTAGCCAGGTGGGTGAGTGAACTGCCCATCTGACTGATCCTTGCATCGCACGTACTGATGATTTCTTTCGTGTTTCGTTTCCATGGGATTTGCCTTTCCTTTAACATGGTACCAATTTTCTTCATACCCAGATTAGGAAAGTTTTATTTTTTCCTTTGTAATGTTCCATGGCTTATAATTATGTTCACTGAATAGGTCTATGTCAATAAAGTGATCTAAATAGATTGGCCATTAAAAAATGAAAAATGAAATACACCAAATATGGACGCAAAGTAACTGCCAGATTGTATCAGACTCACATCTAAGATGCAGTAATGTCTACTGTAGCAGTACTTTATGTGTGCAGTTGGGGATGTGTAGTAAAAACAAATTTCAGTGACGTTTGTCCTTGATAGGTTGAGGAAGAGATTATCTTGGCAGATATTCCAGATGCCACCTTGTGGGAAGTTATGTACCTTAGTAAGTAGGACTCGGCAGGGGGAAGTTTTTATCATGAGTTACATGTGCTTTTAGATGAAAGCCTGGCTGCGTTGGAATACTATGTTACCGTTTAGGTTAATTGGCATTATAAACAGACCAACTTAACCTCCACACCCAAGCATTAGAATGAAAATCAGTACTTGGTCAAACCGATATTTGGAAAGATTCAGATATTTGATATTAGGTAGGTAAAATATCCATGTAATTGACCGAATTGAACATTTTTATTCATACATTCTGAGCTGTTGTGTATACAACCACTAAGTTATTTCAGTTTAGAGTTCTTATAACTTGACATCATCCCCCAGGTTTTGACACCTTGGGGATGATATAAGAAATTCATCGCTTTTATCATCTGGGGACCCAGTCTCGTAGTCATGCACGAGGTCAAGGAGACAAACACCTGGTTATTATTCTGAGCGGGATAAAAGCTACTTTTTCAGAAAGCCACTCCAGGTAGAAAGCTCAGTTACCTCTGCACTGAAGAAAATCTGCGTGGAGCAAACTCAGTGAACATTTATTGAAGGTAATGTGATAGGTCAGTCATTCTGTCCAAATTCATGATGTGAATATGTAAGAAAAACATGTTTTACAATTTTATTTTTATAAATATATCTTGATAAAGGAGAACAAAACAAGATGCAACTGACATTTCCTTTGCCCCTAGCAGGAGAGAATGTCTGACTAACCTTCTTGTCTCCTTATGGTATGTTCAGAATCAATTCTGACATATTCTCGAGTTTATCGGTGCTTCAGTAGTTCAGCAGAAAAAGAAAAATAGAAATCTCTAAAGTTAAGTATTTGGTGATATAGATGATGATAAAAGACCTACTTAGTGATAGTTATTTCATATATATGTGAGAAGATGTTTATATGTTTTATATATGTATATGTCTCATTGCCAGTCATGGCTGCAGAACACTATATGATTTTGAAAGTTCTGTTTCTTTTGATACCGGCCAAGGTCTGTCAAGGGCATACTGTCTGTGGGACAGCACGTGTACCTCGGGCAGCTTCTCGCCCCATTCTCGTTCCGTTCCGGACCCCGAGCTGCGGTGGCCGGTCACTGAGCGTGACGAGCCCCAGCGCAGGCAGACTGCCAAGTTCGCGTCCCAGTTCTGCCTCTTGGTATTTGTGCCCCCATGTTCTCATGGGTAGAACAGTGAAAGTAGCCGTGTTTGCCTCGGAGAGTTGCTGAGGACCCGGTGAGTGACTGCATGAGTCTAGAGCAGGGACGTGGCAGGGGCTAAAAACACCACGGTCCCAACTTCACAGACGAGGGCATCGCGGCTCAGAGAGTCTGAATGAAACACACGGTTGCCAGCCGAGCCTGGTAGCCAGAAACCGGCTCGCCCTTCCCGCCCCACAAAGCTGTGATGGGCCTCTCCAACCACCTACGTGGCTTTAAGAGGGGACAGTCATAAATATAACCAGACTTAGTCAAAGACCACAGGCTTTGTTTAAAAATCCAGACCAAACAGTACAGAGATAGCAAAAGGAGGGATTCTCCATGTTTCCTCAGAAAATCTCATGGTCTCTCCCAGCCGCTC
>NW_011889158.1:676279-676834 GCF_000151845.1 Pteropus vampyrus
CCTTGTGTGCTAATCTTTATTTTTTGTCTCTGTATTTCAGCCTCTCCGTGTCTAGAAGTCGAGATACAGGATTTTTAGATCAGAAATCCAATGCAAAGCATCCCTGCAAAGCCCCTTTGTCCCTGGGACTGCCCGGCTCGGGGACTCCTGGCTCGGGGGCTCCTAGCGTGCCCCTGCCCCTCACCCTCTCTGGCTTTCTAAGTCCCCTGTAGAGCCGCTTCGCTTCCTGCTTTACTACTGACTGTGTTGGCTCCGACCTCACAAAAGAGGCAATGCGCTTAACCCGAACGTCGCCTCCAGGCAGTGCAGGGCACGAACGTTAGTCTGAGGGTCGGGAGACCTGGAGCTGGGGCCAGGTTCCAAACACATGGCAGCAGACCTCTCTCTCTGGACCTCAGTCTTCTGTTCCATGGCGCTGAGTCACACAGCTGCCAACACTTCCCACCGCCCAGTCTGTGGTCTAGCATTTCCCTATAATTCCCAGGGTCCCTCGCAGCCCCCAGGGGCTGATGCACAGGGCCACCTTCAGCCACACCATCCACCTGTCTCCCCGGG
>NW_011889158.1:676884-677256 GCF_000151845.1 Pteropus vampyrus
CTCCTCAGCAGGCCACCTTCCCCGTCCGAGCCTGCCTTCATCTGTAAGGCGAGAAGACGTAGTTACCCCGCAGAGTGTAGTGAGAGTCGAAAGAGGTAATGGTTGTAAAAGCGCGTCTGTGTAGCAGGTCCACCTACATGTGTGACATTGTTATAATTCTTCCTAAGTCGTTTCGGCGTCCCTCGCCGTCCCTAACGCGTCCCTAGGTCGCTGATTTCATTTTGTAATGAGTGGTGGTCGTTGACGTTTGACTTTCTAGTTGAGAGTCAGGTGCAGTTGCTCGTAGCCCAGCTGTTGTCCCTTTTAAAGATGTCTGTGGTTGTGGCTAAGGTGCTGTCCCAAGGCACTCAACTGCAGGTGGCACGGTGCGCC
>NW_011889158.1:679526-681667 GCF_000151845.1 Pteropus vampyrus
CATTCCGGATTGGGCTGACGGTGGACACTACATCATGCTATTCTGTGGGTGGGCTTCTTTTTCGGTATCTTTAAATATTTCCAAATTGACACATGTTAAATCTCAGCACACAGGTTGTTTTGTTTAGCAATATTATCTGAAGGTGATTCCATATCATGTCACAATCACTAGTTAAATATGTCACCTCTTGTCCTTGATCACTAGTCCAAGTATGAATGGAATCAGTAAAATTTTATAATCCACAAATACTTGAAAAATCCTCTTATAAGTTTCTTTCTGATATAAATGAATGTAATCGGTTAATGTTATATGATACTATGATTGCAAATAGTAACTTTTGAAAATATTTGCTGTTATATCTGCTTATAATGAAGAGCTAAACTTTTATTACTTCTGTCTGCTTCTTTCATTCTTCCCAAAGGAAATTACTTGGGATGAATTGTGTTGAGAGACAGTGTGATTTTGGTGGCCTCGGAAGACACACAAATAGTGCTCACAGCAAAAGCATGAGATTTTTTATAAGGTAGCAGTTAATCATTACAAGAAATGCATAGGAAATAAGAAAATTCCCCTTGAGTTAAAAGGATGCTCTTGTAATTATTTTTTGGTCCTTTAGATTGAGACTAATAGTTCCATATAAGATGAGTTTCGAAATATCTCAACGCAGTGATACAATGGAGAAGCACGGAAGTCGGAACAACTTCGGAGGGGGTGTCAGGCTCACCTGGCTCACTTCACAGTTGGGGGAGGGACGCGGATGACGGACGGAAGGACCGGGACTTGATTCAGACCTCACAGGTAGAGGAGGGAGGGAAGGTGGTCGGTGGTTGAGACAGAATGAGACCCTGGTTTTTGGACCTCTGTCAGTTTGAGCTGTAATCACCAGATAGTGATGTGACTATTATAAGGAGTATGCGATGTATAAAAGAATATATGTGTGATACATAAAATATATACACATGCTATATGGAAGAAATCTGTGATTTACTGTTGACGATAAGGATTTTTCAAGCAATGCTGAATAACCTCTCCACGTCTTTAAGGCTGAATCCAGGGTCTAGGCGACTCTCTGAAAGTCGGTCCCTCCACGCTTGGCAGGGGATTGACATCCTTGCTAAATACTTGCTAAAACACTTACCTGCAAATTCACGTCATGTTCATCTGTCTGCTAAGGCAGCACCGAGTCTTCACGTAACGACGTTTAATCAAGAATCAAAGTGATTCGACAAACACAGTTGACAAAATTCTCGAAGCGTCAGCTATAGCCATGTTCAAAGAAAAGCTCCATTCATAATAGAATAGCTGTCGTTTATCTCTTACTGTCTAGCAGATGATGTGCACAGTGCCTTCCATGTGTTCCGCATTAATTCTCACAATAATGCTGCGAAGTAGATGGGGGTCCCCGGATGTCCTCCAACGAGTGTCAGAATCTCATCATCCAAGAGCAGAGCTGGGTCCTGAGAGCCGCCTGACATTTGCTCCCGAGCCACGAAGAGGAATGAAGCGCATCTGGAGTCTGGGAACAGAAACCGGGCTCTTGCTGCTGGGAGGCGGGGCTTTCCCAGTCCCCTCCCCGTGGCCTCCTCATGTCACTGGGGAAGTCGCCACGTGCCTCTTATCACTCGTTTTGTCAACCCAAGGCATTACTGCCCAACTGGCTGACTCACTGAGGATCTAAAAACTCAGCCTTACTGCGGTGACTCAGCTCACTTGTGTGAACCTGTCTTTTGGGGGGAAATTGCTTTGCAGAGAGATTGCGGGGATTCAGTTAAACTCACGCACCGGACACATGGCAGGCACAAAATATGTGGTAGCTGTTATCACAAGTCATGACGGCGAAGTTCGCGACCACTTGCTGTATGTGATGGCGAAGTGGAGGGCACACCCAGGGTGACTGCCTGGCCCAGCGCAGGTGCTCCATAGGTGTTCTTCCTGTCTTCAGATTAAAAATTCCGGGCTCTCTGTGAGGCCTGTAGACTCAGCCCAGTGAAGAAGGAAATGCTTTTGCTGGGGAAGCCAGTGAGTGAGAGGGACGCAGAGGGAAAACAGGAAGTTACCTCCTTTGAGTCTGGGGAGAGCAGGTGTATTTTACAGAGCATCGTCCTACCTGTGTTCATGGCCCCCAGGCAGGCGGGGGGAGA
>NW_011889158.1:682843-688211 GCF_000151845.1 Pteropus vampyrus
CCACCCGCTGCCACCCGCTGCCGTCCACTGCCACCCGCTGCCGTCCACTGCCACCCGCTGCCACCCACTGCCACTCGCTGCCACCTGCTGCCAACCGCTGCCACTCGCTGCCACCCACTGCCACCTGCTGCCATCCAGTGCCACCTGCTGCCACCCACTGCCACTCGCTGCCACTCGCTGCCACCCACTGCCACTCGCTGCCACCTGCTGCCACCTGCTGCCATCCAGTGCCACCTGCTGCCACCTGCTGCCATTCACTGTCATCTGCCACCATCCACTGCTTCTTGGGCCTTAAATTGTGGGAACCACCCTCCTGCTCGCCTGGCCACTGTGTGGTTCGGCCCTCTTGTCCGTGTCCCCTCCTCGAGGCCACACTCTCCTCCAAGTGCTTCAGGACACTGGGAGCTCAGGCCCGCTGGAGGCCACAAGTCCCTGGGGCCTGCTGCTGCATCCTAACCCAGCCCGAGGGGCGGCGAGCTGACAAGGCCGTCTCTGTGGGTGAGTCTTGTTAGATGTATTTTCTGTCCCCATGAAGCATGTTGGCTCCATGCCCGTGAGGCGATGGCCTCCCCGAGGCTAGGCGGTGAGGCCAGGCAGTGACCGCCTGTGGACATGGTCCTGAGACCCCCACGGCTACCTGTTTTCCACACGGCCCCAGCAGATAGCTGAGGCTTCTTGTGTGTGTGGCCGGGGGGTGGGGGTACAAGGCAGTGACTTTCACATACAGAGACAGAGCAGAGTGGGTAGGAGCCTGGCGTGGGGACACCTCCTCTGGGGGGCCAGTTCCCCCGAGCCACAGAGATGGGGCAAGGAGCCCAAGGCCTGGCTGATGGAGGGTGGAGCCTGGAGACCTACACTCCAGTGTCCCCAATGCTTCAGCAGCAGCCAAGCGACAGGCAGAGCAGGCTCTCGCCCATGGCACCCTGCCCACAGCCGGGCTGTGCCACCCAGACCGAGGCAGCAGACCAGTGAGGGACAGCATGGGCCTGGTGAGCCCTGCTGCCGCCCAGCACTGTCCCTCCCACGTGGCTCTGCTCCCTGTCCTGGGCTGCGGATACCCTCCTGGCCTGAGCTCTGCTAATTCTGTGGGAGCGCAGTGTAGGGGTTCCAGGGACCGCCCGGACCCCAGGCCTGAGAGTTCTGAATAATGGGGCAGAAAGGAGGCCCGGCCGTGCCCCCAGCAGAGGGGACCAGCGGGCCAGGTGTCCTGTCTGGTAGCATCTGCTACGCCCGGCTCACGCGTCCCCTCCTCACTCCTCAGCAGCCTCCGAAGTGGAGGTGCGACCTCATTTCCCATGGGAGGAGACAGGGTATTTGCCCAAAGCCACCCCCTCGGGAGTGTGGGGGACCCTGCGCAGGTGACAAGGAGAGGGGCAAAGACTCAACAAGGGGGCAGGCAGTGAGCAGCGTCACGTGCTCTCCAGTCGGGGTGCTGTCTGTGGGGCGGGCCCACTCCGTGTGGGTGGCCAAGGTGGAGCCAGGGGAGGAGCAGTGGGGGATGCTCCTGGCCAGCGTTTCCCCAAGCAGGACATGGGACTGTCTCCTCCCATGACACTCAGAGCCCGCCCAGACTCTTAGCCCGGCCCGGCCGGACACATGGGTCTCCTGCTCTCAGAACCTCCGTGAACGTCGAGTTCACGTTACTCTAGGTCTCTCCTGCGGGCGGAGTGCTCCAGTGGAAGCAGGGACCTCCGGCCCAGTGAGAGAACGTGTGACACGTGCCATGTGCCTGTGCTCGGTCCTGGAATCATGGAGACCCTGTGGGCTGGACGTGTCCCCCAGACTCACACGCCCAAGCTCTGGCCTCCGGCGTGGTACTGTTTGGAGGTGGGGCCTCTGGGAGCTGCTTAAGGTAGCCGAGGTCACGGAGCTCGTGTGACAGGCTTCGCTGGCCTGGAGGAATGGGAAGAGGCCAGAGTGGGCGCTCTCCCTGCACGAGAGGCCCAGGGAGAAGGCGCCGTCTATGAACCAGGACACACAGGGTCTGCTGGTCCCTTGGTCTCAACTCCCAGCCTCCGGGCCTGTGAGGGACAGGTGCCGTCTTAAGCCCAGTCTGTGGCGCTCACTGCAGCAGCCCGAGCTGACTGACACACGGGTTATGGGGGACCCAGAGGGAGGTGGCTTTTCACCTGGCACACAGAAGGATTTCTGCCACCACCAGGTGAAGTCACGAGCTGTCAGGACGCCAGGGTGTGCCCGCGGGCCTGAAGCAGCCTGGGAGGTTGTGTTATTTAAACTTAAGGTTCATGGCACCTCGGAAAAAATGGCACTGGTGATGTTTTAGGGGTGAGGAAGAGTCCCCCTTGTTTGACCAGGAGGCCGTTCTCACGGTGAGCATGGTCAAGCGTGGCGAGGCGGGCGCTGTGTCTGCGGGCCTCCCCGGCCTCCCCGGCCTTCCCGTCTTCCTAGGGGCGCGTCCTGCGGTGCTGACTGCAGAGGACGCCCGCCTCACGGGGCCTCTGGGCCAGCGCGGCCACAGCCCCTGACGACCGGGCGCCAGGGCGGCGTGCCCGGAGACACAGCGTGCGCAGGACGAGGCGCAAAGCGGCACCCCCTCTGCCCGTCGGATGAGCCTCCATGGTGCTCACTGACCTATGGGGTGCATGTCCGGCGCGGCCGGCCCCCCAGGATGCAGAGGCACGAGGGGCTTCCCGGGGCGGGGGCGGGGCAGCAGAGGGCAGGCGGCTCAGCAGCCCAGCTCCCCGGGGGGAGAGGGGCCAGAGCTCGTGGCGGAACCGCAGGTCCCAGGCTACAGGGGCTCTGGCTGGAGGCTCCCTATTTCACGTCCACTGTTTGCCCTTCGAGGGGTCCGGTGATGGTTCTCGCCAGAAGCATGCCAGCTTCGGTGACCCGGTAATTATTTCGTCCCCATACTTCTCCCAGACTGGCCTCCAGATCGACTCCAACGTGTTTGGCTCTTTCCCCGGCTCCTTCAGAAAGTCTCTTCCGTCTCTCGCTTCCCCGTGTCTCTCCGCTGACGGTCCCCTAGCTATGGGGTGGGGGGGTGTGGCCCCCTCTGTGGGCAGGTGTCACGGGCGGGTGGGCGCCTCGCAGCGCCAGCAGGGAGGGGCCAGTCTGGGCCTCTGGAGGCTGGAACCGTGTCTGGGAGAGACTGGCCTTAGCGCGGCCTTACACGCAGCGATCCGCAAATCGGGCCAAAGCGGTGACGAGGACGGAGCGCGTGCGCGTCTGGCGCCGCGTTAACCGCGGGCGCGGGCACTGTCGCTGCCCCGCGGGCCCAGGTCTTCGGTGCCATCTGGGGCCTCGATGGAAAAGAGAAGCTGCGGGTGGGAGGCCGAGTCTTACCGGGCGTCGCCTGCGCCCTGCCGCACCCCCGTGACCCGGTGCTGCCAGGACAGAGCTGGATCGTCCCCTGGGCTCTGCGGGCTGCCGGGGGGCCGCTCGCCAGCCCCGGACAGCGCCGTGGGTCCTGGGCCCCCGACCGTCTGGGTGTCACATCTTCCGGGCCCGTCCTCCAGAGGCGAGTCCGTAGGTCTGAGAGGAACCCAGAAACTCGCTTTTCTCACCACCTGCCCGGTGACTGAGGGAGGTGGTGTGTGGACGCGGGAATGCGGCCCGCTGATGCGGGGAGCCGGCTCCGCGCGCCAGACGCCAGACGCCAGACGCCAGACGGCCGAGGGGCGCGACGCCGTAGAGCTGCGGGGCCGGCGCCTCCAGCTCGGCCGCACACACCGCCTTCTGGCCGCCCCGGCTGTCTTCTCTCGGGGGGCCCGGTGTTGCTGGGGTGACAGGCGGAGGTCCAGCGACCGGTGGTGGACGAGCTGGTTTTCACTCTGTACCAAATACCTAGAAATAGATAGTTCTGCTCTCTCTGGACACCGGAGTAAAGGACTTCACTGCAGACGTAAAGCAAAGGGACAGTGCCCAAGAGCCACAGCAAGGGGACTCGCGGGGAGCCTGGCTTCTGATTCCTGTGCCGGGGAGGGCTGTCAGACCCCGGAGACGCGGAGGAAACGGCCTGGCAGTGCCCGTCGTGGTCACCCCTTTGCTTTCACAGAATCGTGGGAGATCAAGGCCCTGAATGCACACGTGGCCAGGTCTGCAGGTGGCCGGGGAAGAAATGAGTTACGGAATCCGTTAATACGCGGTTGGGTCCCTGGTGATCGTCATTCTTGCGGTTCCTGAACGAAACTGGCATAGACAGGAGGGTCCGAAGCGTGGACTTGCGCTCTCGTGTCCAGCGGTCACTCAGGTGTGGGCTGCCTGCCTTTATCGGGGCTCCGGGGAAGAGTGGCCCCCCGGCTTCAGTTTCCTCGTTCGCGACATGGGGCAAAGGTCACCATTTCCTTCCCTTGGGTTGTCCGGGAGAAACGGCGCGTCCTGCCTGGCACACACCCAGCGCTTGATAAATGTTCGCTGTTAATACCTCAAGATGCTGCGACCCATTTGGAGAAGTCCCAGGACGTCCGTCCATCCACGTCCTGTGAATGGGAAGCTATCATCTTTAGGCTAAAAAAAGAACCATTTTCTTTTTCTTTTTGGCTTGGTTTTTCCTATAAAAACAAACAAACAAAAAAACTCAAAAAAACTCTCCCAAAATGTAAACAAGCAAATGAACCAAAGGAAATTGCCAACTGCGGGGAGTCACCAAAAACATGGCCTCCCCCGGGGCGGGCTGGATGCTCGTGGCTCCACCACCGGCCCCGGAACCACCCGCCGGTGCCCCCGAGACCCTGCCACCCTGCCTCGCAATGCGGCCGGGTCTCCCTCCGGGCGTCTGCGGCGAGGGCCGTGGGGGCGGTTCCCGCTGGCCACTGCCCAGTCTGAGGCCCGTGACCAGGTGACTGCTTTCTTTCCACATGGAAAAGCCGCATCTGGTGGGAGAGGCCGCAGCTGTGGAATCCCGTGCTGCTCGTGACCGTCAGCAGCATTTCCTGCTTCGCTTCCCCAGGGATGGACCCCTGGAAGGCGCTGGCCCTACGGAAAGCATGAAAGCCCCGCCGATGTGAGGAAAATTTTCCCCGACTGCCAGTCACCTCCGGTTGGGAAGCGCTGGGAGTGTGGGTGCTGCTGGTTCGTCTGGGGCCTTGGCTCAGGGGGCGAACAGGCAGCGCGGCCCAGTCAGAGAATCTGGTCGAAAATCCTGAGGGTTTTCACAAGCTGCGTGATCCTGAGACGCTTCTTTTTTCACGGCCCCCACGTTTTCATATGTGAAGCGAGGTAGCAAACTCTGTAACAGATGAAGAATAAAACTGATAAATGTGCCGTTTTCTTGTGCAACGCTTGTTGCATAAATTAAATATGAGTTATGTGGGCAAGGAAGGGCTGACGTGTCAACATGGTCAAGATTTCAAAGGGACCGCGAAACCATAAGAACAGACCTTTGCAACGTTTGTAAGCATGGGTG
>NW_011889158.1:688261-691403 GCF_000151845.1 Pteropus vampyrus
GTCCGGGAGAAACGGCGCGTCCTGCCTGGCACACACCCAGCGCTTGATAAATGTTCGCTGTTAATACCTCAAGATGCTGCGACCCATTTGGAGAAGTCCCAGGACGTCCGTCCATCCACGTCCTGTGAATGGGAAGCTATCATCTTTAGGCTAAAAAAAGAACCATTTTCTTTTTCTTTTTGGCTTGGTTTTTCCTATAAAAACAAACAAACAAAAAAACTCAAAAAAACTCTCCCAAAATGTAAACAAGCAAATGAACCAAAGGAAATTGCCAACTGCGGGGAGTCACCAAAAACATGGCCTCCCCCGGGGCGGGCTGGATGCTCGTGGCTCCACCACCGGCCCCGGAACCACCCGCCGGTGCCCCCAAGACCCTGCCACCCTGCCACGCGATGCGGCCGGGTCTCCCTCCGGGCGTCTGCGGCGAGGGCCGTGGGGGCGGTTCCCGCTGGCCACTGCCCAGTCTGAGGCCCGTGACCAGGTGACTGCTTTCTTTCCACATGGAAAAGCCGCATCTGGTGGGAGAGGCCGCAGCTGTGGAATCCCGTGCTGCTCGTGACCGTCAGCAGCATTTCCTGCTTCGCTTCCCCAGGGATGGACCCCTGGAAGGCGCTGGCCCTACGGAAAGCATGAAAGCCCCGCCGATGTGAGGAAAATTTTCCCCGACTGCCAGTCACCTCCGGTTGGGAAGCGCTGGGAGTGTGGGTGCTGCTGGTTCGTCTGGGGCCTTGGCTCGGGGGGCGAACAGGCAGCGCGGCCCAGTCAGAGAATCTGGTCGAAAATCCTGAGGGTTTTCACAAGCTGCGTGATCCTGAGACGCTTCTTTTTTTCCAGCCCCCACGTTTTCATATGTGAAGCGAGGTAGCAAACTCTGTAACAGATGAAGAATAAAACTGATAAATGTGCCGTTTTCTTATGCAACGCTTGTTGCATAAATTAAATATGAGTTATGTGGGCAAGGAAGGGCTGACGTGTCAACATGGTCAAGATTTCAAAGGGACCGCGAAACCATAAGAACAGACCTTTGCAACGTTTGTAAGCATGGGTGCAGTGCTTGCTATTTATTCGATAACGTAGCGTGGCACCAGCAACGTCATCGGCGTGACATTGCACGAGGAGTTAGACGATTTCCTCGTGACTTCCAGGAAAGTCTCTGAAACCTCAGATGCCTGTTACCTTCTCAGAATGATTTCGCCCACACAAGCTATCGTGGATGGCACGATGGGCATCAGGAGGAAAATAGAAACTGAGACTCTAAGGCCAATGACAGCCACGCACAGCCCAGACCTAGAGGCCGGGGGCCGGGCGAGGTCCCGTGGACCTAGAGCACGTTGCCAGCTGACATAGCATTGCCGCTGTGTTGGGTAGTAGCCAACAAGCCCCCGAATCTTTTCGCGGGGGACGTATGAAGTGTGGGGTGGACCCTGCCATGCAGGCCGTCTTGGGTTAGGCTGTACTCTGGGGTGTGTGGCCCGTCTGCCCAGTCCCGCGTGCCTCTGCTGTGCACCCCGGTCTCAAAGTGAGGGGTCCCAAATGTCCCAAAGTGAGGGGTCCCAAATGTGACCTTCTACATCATGGAACTGAGAAAGGACCCAAACGGGGGACTGAGAACACAGCATCCCGGAGCGAGTTGTCTGTCGGGGTGGCAGCGGGTGGGTGCAGTGGGGGTGACGGCCCGGCTCTTGGGCGGGGTGGCGACCTCCCTGAGATCGCTGTGCACGTCACACACCTGTTTTACTACGAAGTGTGGAAGCAGTGACCAGGGGAAACCTCCAGCCCGGCAGTTTTCCGCACTGGCATTGAGGCGAGGTGCCAGAGGTCAGTCACGGGCTGACTGGGCTGAGGTTCACCTAGTTTTGTTTTAGGAAATGACCTTGACCTCGGTTTTTTTTCCTCCCCCAAGAGGCAACAAGCCACCCACACCGTGCTCTCTGACGGAGCGAGCGGGGAGCCAGTGGGGACTCCCGCTTCTCACGGTGCTTGTCCATCTCAGCCGAGTCGCAGCAGGTGGGGGCCCTGCCCCCCGCCCCGCCCCGCGCTTTGGCAGCCCCAGCGAGGGGCCTCTGGGCTCACAAGTGACCACCACCCTGCACACCTGCCTGGCCCTGGCCACCCTCTGTCCCTTCCCTCTCATCCTGTGTTCTTGGCCTCCTGGTGGGGGAGAGGCGAGGCCGCAGGCTCCTGGGCGGGGCTGGGCCACCTGTGGGCTCCAGCCCTTCCTCTGCTGAGGCCGCGGTGGCAGCCCGGATGCGGCCCACCAGGGAGAGCGCACGTCAGTGGTCCAGGCCAGCAGGAAGTTCTCTCAGCCACGCGGCCCACATTTCCTTTTCCTCAATTACATCCCACTGCTCCAGCTGAACCTCACAGACGTCGCTGGCCCAGCCTGGCCTCATACATCGGTGCCGCTGTGCACTGTCCTTGGGCCGTCTGCACCATGCACGCTCAAACACACTCACACTCACACACACTCTTACACACGCATACTGACACACATGCTCACACACACAACGTCCCCTGGAGGTGCTGCTGGCCCATCAGACGCCTCCCCTCCACTCCTGGGAATGGACATCTTGGACATGCCTCACTTGGGGACCAAGGGCAGGTCCGAGGCGGGGAGAGGAAGTGTCTGTGGGTCTTTGTCTCTGCATCCTTCTCACCAGCCGCGTGGGAGCCCTGTGGAGGCATCACGGTCGCCGTAGCAAACTCTGTGTAGCATGGACGTAGTGCGTGGATGCTCCTGTTTTGAGGCCGATCATATTGCAGACATTTGTTTATTCGCTGTTGTCCCCAGTTCGCTCTCAGGTCCCCTGGCTGGGAGCTGCCTGCTGTCCTCGCAGCCGGTCATCGCCCCGAGCCTGGGACACAGTAGGCTCAGGAGACGCCTGCCACGTGCATGGCGGTCCGAGGCCTGGTGCTGTGTCGGGCACGCCACACGCCGTGCAGGGCGGTGTTCACCCTGACCGGGCAGCAGGGGTGCAGCAGGCGCCAGGGGACCCGACACGAGGTGGCTCTGAAGGCCAGGCGCACAAGCTTGGCAGCCTCGCCCCGCCTGGTCCTCCCCTCAACAGGACCAGGTCCGTGGGGCTTGTCGGGGACCCAGGATACTGACTGCCCTCTGGCCCGAGGTGCCCCCAATGGCACG
>NW_011889158.1:691898-693881 GCF_000151845.1 Pteropus vampyrus
GCAGGAAGTTCTCTCAGCCACGCGGCCCACATTTCCTTTTCCTCAATTACATCCCACTGCTCCAGCTGAACCTCACAGACGTCGCTGGCCCAGCCTGGCCTCATACATCGGTGCCGCTGTGCACTGTCCTTGGGCCGTCTGCACCATGCACGCTCAAACACACTCACACTCACACACACTCTTACACACGCATACTGACACACATGCTCACACACACAACGTCCCCTGGAGGTGCTGCTGGCCCATCAGACGCCTCCCCTCCACTCCTGGGAATGGACATCTTGGACATGCCTCACTTGGGGACCAAGGGCAGGTCCGAGGCGGGGAGAGGAAGTGTTTGTGGGTCTTTCTCTGCATCCTTCTCACCAGCCGCGTGGGAGCCCTGTGGAGGCATCACGGTCGCGTAGCAAACTCTGTGTAGCATGGACGTAGTGCGTGGATTCCTGTTTTGAGGCTGATCATATTGCAGACATTTGTTTATTCGCTGTTGTCCCCAGTTGGCTCTCAGGTCCCCTGGCTGGGAGCTGCCTGCTGTCCTCGCAGCCGGTCATCGCCCCGAGCCTGGGACACGGCAGGCTCAGGAGACGCCTGCCACGTGCATGGCGGTCCGAGGCCTGGTGCTGTGTCGGGCACGCCACACGCCGTGCAGGGCGGCGTTCACCCTGACCGGGCAGCAGGGGTGCAGCAGGCGCCAGGAGACCCGACACGAGGTGGCTCTGAAGGCCAGGCGCACAAGCTTGGCAGCCTCGCCCTGCCTGGTCCTCCCCTCAACAGGACCAGGTCCGTGGGGCTTGTCGGGGACCCAGGATACTGACTGCCCTCTGGCCCGAGGTGCCCCCAATGGCACGCTTGCCCCCCGAGTCACCTCTGATGCTCGCTCCGGTCGGCCTCTGGTTCCAGGAGCACATGGGCGTGGGAAGACATTCATACCCCTCTGAGACGTGCGATGACCCACCCCCTGAGATGAGCTTTCCCCCAGCTTCCTGAGGCGTCACCAACAAATAATGATCGCATGCCAGCGGAGTGCAGTGTGGCACCTTGCTATCCATCCGCGTGCTCTGCGAAATGATTACCACAGTGACGCTAAGTAACGCGTCCGTGGAGACCTTTGCGGGGCTGGCGTGGTGAGACCATAAGATCTACGTTCTCAGTGAGTTTCCAGTGCACAGCAGTGTGATCAACAGCAGTCACCTCGCTATCCATTGGATGCTCAGAACACGTCCGTCCTGTCACTGGACATTCACGCCCTTCGACCCACAGCTCCCCGTTTCTCCAGCCCCCTGCCCGGCACCCCCGTTCTCTCTGCTCAGCCGGTTCGACTTTTTTAAGTTCCCCCCGTAAGTGAGATCGTACGGTGTTCGTCTTCCCAGGTCTGGCTTGTTTCACCTGGAGGGTTTAAGACGGCATCGGTCCCGGCTGCCACTTCGGCTCACGGTGTCGGCTCAGGGCTGGGCCCTGCAGGCACGGGCGGTGGCGGGAGGAAGGCTGCAGCTCCCCGTGCCCCCTCCCCCTGGCCAGTCCCTTCAGAGCAGGGAGAGTTAGGGCTCTGACGAGTGTCCTCGGGAGGGACTTGATTCCCACTCCGTCCCTAGCAGGTGGGAGAGAATTAGCAGTTTGAGTTTTTGTCCTGACCTACTGCCACCAAGTCGTGTGACATCTAGTGTTAGTCGCCATCTCTAAGACTCAAGTTCCTTCCGAGGAAAATGACAGGAACATCGCGGTTCTGTTGACGGATTGGATTCGGGAATGTGAGTGTAAATTAGACGATGTGTTGTAAGCAATGGTGTTGGCTTAAAAAGTACATGATTATGATAATAATAAAGATTGTTTCTTAGCCTTCCTGGTGACACGAACATTTTTTCTTCTTTTGAAATTAGTCAGAAGTCAGACAAAAAGAATATGACCTGCTCTAACGGCTGATATTTCTTCAAAAATGTTTTGCTGTGCTCAAATACACGCAACAGGAACTTTACTCTTTTAACC
>NW_011889158.1:695133-698730 GCF_000151845.1 Pteropus vampyrus
CTCTGTGCACCTGAACCGACATCAGGGCGGCAAGGGTCTCGTGTCGAGCAGGAGGCTGCGAGGCCGCCGGCAGTGGCCAGGGCCTCTCTGGAATCCCCGCTGTACTGTGTGTGCCCTTTGGTCTCTGCGGGAGCCATGCCACTCTCGAGCTGGGAGCAGGACGCGGAGGAGGCTGGAGAGGCCTCAGAACCACTTGGAATTAGCATGTTTTCCTCTGACGCACTGCGGTCCCCGCCCCTGGACTGCCTCTGATCTGAGGGGCGTGGTCTCTGGAGCTCGTCCCAGGGGCCGAGGCCGCTCCCAGGGCTGGAAGAAGGCCTCTGTGTGTGGGCGCTGGACACGCCCGACTCTGGGTGGGAGGAGGCCCTGCCGAGCCATCTGTCTCTCGCCGGACTCCCCAGTCCTGCAGCGCAGCACCAATGGGCAGTGTCGTCCTGCAGTGAAATCTGTCACTCGGGCGGCCTCGGGCCTCTGAGAAAGGAGAGGAGAGGCTGCCTCTGTGATTCTTGCTAAGGTCAAAATGTCTCTTGCAGCACTTTCCCCGGGGATTTGTGAGACGGGTTTGTACCCAGGGGGTATTTTCCTTGGCCTGTCACCAAAACGTAGCTTGCCCGGAGGTGGAGGAAACCAATTTGTTGACAATTCTCAGAAACAAGAGGCCAGAAGGGGGCAAGGAGACTCTAGAAACCTCAGGGCAAAGACCTCTGGAGGGAGGCCCTGGTCCAGGCCCCACCTTTGCCTCCTCATCCCAAAGTCACTCTCAAGCCCTACAAGGCCACCTCCACCAGGAAGTCTTCCTGTGGTTCTCCATCTTAGAGCCCTCACTCTGCTGTGCGCTCCACAGCAAGGAGCTGGCTTGTCGTTTCGGTCTGTTTTCATGCTTATTTCAAAGTGCCTTGCTCCTGAGCCGCTGGGGGGAATATTCCTAAGTCCAGGTCATCTTTGTTTTGTGACTTTAACAGACTTTATTTTTTTAGAGCAATGTTAGGTTCACAGCAAAATTGAGAGGATGATGCAGAGATTCCCCTATATCCCCCCCCGCCCGTGCACAGCCTCCCCCACTGTCAGCAACCCTGCCAGAGGGCACATTTGTTGCAGCTGATGGACCTGCACTGACACGTCATCGTCACCTAGGTCCTTAGTTCATGTGGGGTTCACACTTGGTCTTGTGCAAATGGATGAGGACACACAGTAGTTTCACTGCACTAAACATCCTCTGTCCTCCCTGGACTCAGCCCTCCTTCCCCCGACTCCTGACAACCACTGATCCTTTGTCCCCAAAGCTTTGCCTTTCCCAGAATGTCATATGGTTGGAATATGCAGATGGGCTGCTTTTACCTAGCAGTATGCATTTACGGTTCCTCCATGTCTTCCCATGGCTGACAGCTCATTTCTGCTTAGCCCTGAGTACTATTCCATTACCTGGAGGGACCACAACCTACCCATCACCTGCTGAAGGGAAGGGCATCTTGGTTGCTTCCAAGTTTCAGCAACAGTGGCTCAGAATAAAGCCACTGGAAATGTCCGTGGGCAGGTTTTTGTGTGGACGTGTTTTCAACTCTTTCAGATAAACAGGAGCATGATTGCTGGATAGTGGGAGAGCAGGTTTAATTGGTAAGAAATGGCCCGTCCTCCAACGTGGCCGCACCATCTGTGTCCCCACCAGCACTAGTGAGACTTCCTGAGGCTCCAACCACGTCCTCGCCAGCATGGGGTGCTGTCAGCGCTCTGGATTTTGGCCATTTTGGTCGGTGTGTAGTGGTGTCTCGTTGTTTAATTTGCATTTCCCGGATGACACGTAGTGGGGAGCATCTCTTCCTATGCTCATTCACCAACAAGGCATCTTTTTCTCCACCCGGGGACAGCGTCCCTCCGGGATCTGAGTGCTGGCCTTACTCCCAAGTTCCCTATTTCTGAAATTAGCAAGGGAACGTCCTGGGGGCAGAGCTCGTGTCTCCTGTCTGCTCCGGGCACCTCCATCGGATCCTGGCTCTGAAGCGTCGGGGGAGGAGTCATGTCTGCTCATGTGGTCACGGAGAGGCTACATCACCTCCCTGAGCTTCAAGCTCCTCACCTGTGAAATGGGGAGAACGATAGGACCCCCTTTTGTGAGGTGTTTCGATAACGAACATGCTAATGTATACATAAAGTAGCACAGAGCCTGGCACATGGGAAACACGTAGAGAAGATTAATTGCTGGTGACCATGATTATTCACCCAGAGACGTGAGGCCAGTTACCACGTCGCCTCCTCACATTGTTTCATTATGAGCATATCTCTGTAACGGGGCCCGGGAGTTTGGGGCCAGTGCGTAGGTAGAAAAGTGAAAACAAACTGACCACACCATGGCAGCCGTTCAAAAAATTCCCATTCCCAAAGCAAGTATTTGCCTGGAGGAAAAACAAGAAAAAAAAAAACGAAAAACAAAAAACAAAAAACACAACACCATCACAATTTAAGGATCAAATTTAGAGATTAAGAGAAATTACCTAATTTTGGAACTTCACCCAGGAGTCACGCCGAGACCTTGGCAGAGGGGTCAGCTGGTTGAAGACTGTCTCCTGTGTCACTCACCTACTTTCTTGCCTCCAGCCAAGGCCAGTTCCCGTCTGGCCTTGGTCCTCACCCCATTAACACAGACAATTAATGATATTCTGGACCAGGCCCAGACGAAAACCTCATTTAGGGCACTTCCCCTCCACTTCACCGGCACAAACAGCTATTCTGGGGTTGGGCTATTTTCCAAGTTGGGTTACATGATGGTAAACAAGTTTTTTTCCGTTTTGTTTTTTTTTTTTTAGTGAGTGAAATTTTTACTGGGTACTTCACAAAACACAATTAAAAAAAGATTATTTGGAGAAACTATTAGGTGGAAAATTTAGAGACAAAGAAGTGCATGTGGTTATAAAAATGTTTTTCACTAGGTTCTGTTTATTCCTTGGCTCTGTTTGCAAAGAGCTAGTTGGAAATGTTTCTGACTAGAAATAAGCGTTTCCCATAGATTTGGGGACTTTCTGATATAGACTATCAATAATTATCTATCTTATTTTGAGGATAAAAATGGAAAGTGAAAAGTTCAAGAAATCAATTAGCTGGCTTGAATTTGCTGAGAAATTCAGAGTCACATTCATGACTGAAATTTCCAAAGTAAATCAACGGGCTATGAAGTAAATTAACCCGGAATGACAAAACGAAAGAGTGGTTCCCATGTAACCTCATAAATTTCCTGCTCGATGCATTTCAAGTCTCTGATTTCTAATAAAATTCTCATGAGAACATAGTATTGCTCCATAAAAACTCCTCAGCTCTCCCCATGAGAACTGGCTGGTTTATAAGGGCACATGGGTTCACGGCTGTGGTTTATTTATTAAAAATTTCTCAGTAAATATATCATGGTCCACTGGATAGCGCCCTATGATTACGGAGAGGCCATGTATCATTTCTGCCGTCCCCAAGTACGAAGAAAACACGAAGAAGCACATCAGAACTCTGAACCCGAAGAAAACCTGTGACCCTTTTTTTCCTAAAGAAAGTTCCATGCTTGGTGTCCCCTTGTCCTGGCACAGGGTGTGACTTCCTGGGACACACAGGGCAGGC
>NW_011889158.1:700005-701893 GCF_000151845.1 Pteropus vampyrus
AAACCTGTGACCCTTTTTTTCCTAAAGAAAGTTCCATGCTTGGTGTCCCCTTGTCCTGGCACAGGGTGTGACTTCCTGGGACACACAGGGCAGGCAAAGGCTACCACAGGACATGGCAAGTTTGGGGAGATTTCAAACGTCTCAGAGAAAAGATGTGATTTACATGCAGTCACGAAGATATGCATTCATGGCTTACTCGCCTCTCCCCACGTGCCTTCCGCCAGGAAAAATAAGGTTCACTAATGGTGTGTTTTCAGTCTGTGCCAAACACCTGGCTGAAAGCGTCGGGGGTCCTACTTCACTAACACAATCTTACAACGCGAGCCATTTGTCATCCTGTTTTAGGTGGGGGAGACTTCACACAGAAAGATTAAGTGCGTTGCCAAGGTCACACACCTCACAAGGGACGGAGAAGGGAGTCGAGGCCTGGGAGGCAGGCTGACTGCCACGCTGACACTGACCATCAGGCCAGACTTCGAAGGCGACGCCCACCCGAGGAAGGTGGCGTGGACCCTGGCACCTTTAGTTCACCCAGGATCCTCTTCCGACAAACCTGCAGCGCAGCTGCAACATCAGCAAAGCACCTGTCGGGGGTTAAGGCTGCGCTGACCTATTCACGGCGGGCGGCCGCATCCGACTGAGCCCACAGCGGAGACGAGGCCCCGCCTTGGGTGCGGAACGATGGAGCCCCGCCTTCCGTGCCGCTGTCCCCCGCGGGGACTCTGGTCCTCACAGCTGGGCCTCGCGTTTCCAGCACTTGGCGCAGCTGCTGGCACACGCAGGTGCTAAGCTAAACGTTTCGATGAATGAGGATGGGTTGGTCCATGGCTGAGAAGAGCATAATTAAAAAAAAAAAAAAATTTTAAATAGACTTTCTTCTTATTATTATTTTTAGAGCAGTTTTAGGTTCACAGGAAACTTGATGGGAAACTATAGAGAAATCCCATCTACCCTCTGTGCCCCCCAGCCCCTGTCCCCAGAGGGTGCATGTATTACAGTGGGTGAATCCGCACTGACACGCCATCATCACCGGGGGGGCCACCGTCCTCATCAGGGTTCGCTCTGGGTCTTGTACTTTCTGTGGGTTTGGACAAGTGTGTACCGACAGGTGTCCACCATTACGGGTTCACGCAGAGGAGTGTCACCGTCCCGAAACCCCTCTGTGCCCTGCCGGGTCATCCCTCCGCCCCCAGTGCCTGGCGACCGCTGAGCATTGTGCCTTTTGCAGCGTGTTGTGTCCCTGTGGTGCATTCTTTTCCGACGGGCTTCTCTTGCTCAGTCATCTAGGTTTCCTCCGTGTCTTTCATGTCTTCAAAGCTCATTCCTTTTTGGCTGAATAATATTCTGTCGTCCAAGAAGAATATAATTTACACCTCGCAGAAATGAAGAACACTCTGTAGATCCACGGAATTTAGACTGGAACGCCTTACAACTGGTGGTGGCACATTCCAGAATTCACTGTCCCTGAAGAGACACAGAAAATGACTTTTTTCCTCTCATGAATAGAGCCGTGGGACCCGACTCATGGGTCCCCACCATAAAAACCGGCCCCACGAGTGAGCGTGCACAGCTTCTGAACACGCTGCTGGCTGAATATTTCATAAACACCGACTGCAAATTTAAGAGCGCTGGCCTCCGACAACGGACAGTCCCCTAAACCTTTTATAGGAAATGGATAGATAGCTGCACGTGGACACCTAATTATGGCCATAAACCCTTAAGCACAGGACTTCGAGGGCAGTTGGATGACTTGCTGGGAAAGGTAGAAGGCACTGCCTCACTAAGCCTTTGGCGGGCTGGTGGTACGGGACACACGGGTGACCGTGTGCAGGACTGGGAGCCACGAAGTGACCGTCCACGCCCCAAGCTTACACTGCCAAGGGCGAGA
>NW_011889158.1:706341-719060 GCF_000151845.1 Pteropus vampyrus
GGTACTATCTGGTTTTACCCCTAAAATCGCACAGCCCAGGAAACCCCCCCAGTCCTGGGGAAACGAGATAATCAGTCATTCTAAATACTATGGAAAATAAATCAAATTCAGGAAGATAGAAAAACATCAGTCTGTTTTAAAGAGAGCAACTAGAGTGGGGTTTATTTTATTTTATTTATTTTACGCCTACAGCACCTGGTCTTCCTAGGTGGTCTCCCATCCAAGTACTAACCAGGCCCGACCCTGCTTAGCTTCCGAGATCAGACGGGGTCGGTGTGTTCAGGGTGGCGTGGCTGTAGACCGGAGTGGGGTTTAAGGTGAAATCCTTGCTTGGTGCTCAGAAGACCTAGGCGGAGTGAGCACGCGGCTTGAGAACTGACTCAGGACAGGACTCAGAAGGGATGGAGAAGTCCCATGCTTGGCGTGGCCGAGCATCGTGAGAACCAAGCAAACCGTTGCCCGGCCTGCCGTATCCCAGGCTCCGCTGTCCTCTGGAGTGACAGAGGCGTGAGCAGAACGGGGCGTTTCGTGGGTGTTTCTGTCCTCCTGGGAGCTGCTGCCCGGGTCCCACTTCTCTAAGACTCTTTCCCCCAGGCCCTTGGCTGCTCCGCACACACCGCTTCTCCCTGCTGGATGAGGAACAGGGTGCAGGCGAGAAGGACCTCGAGGCCGATTTGGGGGTCAAGTTGCCCATCTGGGCCCCCGCCTGGTGTCTGCCCTGCAGGCCAGCTTTCTGGACCTCTGTTCGGACTGGGCCTTCCTGGGGACTTGCCATCAGCCGTCCTTCGGCCCAGGCCTCCCCAGGGCCGGCAGCTGAAGAACCAGCCCGCCACAAGGAGATGCCACCAACACAGGGACACTGATGGGAGCCAGCCCTGACTTCCGGCGGCTCTGGAGGTCCCCTGCTTTAGTGACAATGGCAGCGAAGGTGACGTGTGTGCCATCTGCAGTGCCCAGGGATCCGCAGAGTCTTTTTGCTGCTTCTCCGGGAGGAGAAGGGAGTGTGGGAGCCTCAGAACAATCAAGTGACGCAGCCAGGCCTGGGGGACAGCAGACACAAGACAGATGCCACCACGGGAGTGACACATACTTCGATGTCCCGGGTGAGGCCGCTCCCTAGAGGTGTGAGATGGAGGGGCCACGCTGGTCCCTGGCCCCTTACCAGCCCGTCCGTGCCTCAGGCTCCGTCTGCTTAGTGCCTGGTGTATACACGGCACATAGTTAACCGAGTGAGTGGAGTGGATTTCTAGTCTTTGAGCCCGTTCAAGGGCTGGGACGTTTGAAAAGCGTGAGCAGACTCACTGCGTCCCACCGCTACCTTTCCGTGCGACACAAAGGCCCTTCTGAGAGGACGCACTCTGCTAAGACTGAGCTGCGTCCCCCTGATGTCCGTGTGTGAAGCCCTAACTCGCAGCTTGATGGTATTTAGGGGACACGGACTCTGGGGGGTGGTCAGGTGTAGATGAGGTCCTGGGTGGGGCCCATGGGGAGGTTCGTGTCCTTATGAGAAGTGACACTGGAGAGCTTCGTTCTCTCCCCTCACGGTAGGAGGACACGTGGAGAAGGTGGCCATCTGCCAGCCAGGACAAGGCTCTCACTGGGAACTGAGCCACTAGCACCTTGACCTTGGCCTTCCCAGTCCCCAGATGACTGTGGCTGAAGCCGCCTGGTCCATGGTGTTTCTCCAGCTGGGATTCACAGCTGGAGCAGTCACCGTCCCACGGCGTCCCAAACCCGCTGCGTGCTAGGCCCTGGGGTTACGAGCTCAAAGTCAGACCTCGTTCAAGTTCAGGAAGAGGTCGCTAGAGGGCCGGGAACTGTGGAGGACAAGCTGGGGTGGGGGCAAGTGGGGGGAGACTGGGGAAGGCCCCCAAGATGGGGCGCTTGAGTTCCGTCTTGCAGATGCCCAGGGGCGGGGGTCTGTGGGGATCCGGGAAGAGGCCCAGGTTCACGGGTGGGTGGAGGAGGACCCCACGTGCTATAATCCTACAGCGAGGGTGACTGGGGGAGTTTCTGTCCTGTCAGCAAACTGCCTTCACTTTGCACGTAGCCGTAGCGAAGGTTTTCGGCTGCCCTCTGCTAGCTCGAATTGGCTTATTTGGCTGCCAGCAGAGCCTAACGCTAAGACTTACTGCAGAGGATGTCGCACACGCCCTCAGCACGTCACTCTACGTGTCCTCTTTGGGGCTCGAATATTGTCCCTGAACCCAGCGGTGTTAGGAAGTGCTACCAGCAAATGGGACCCAGCGCCCCCTGTGTGGACTGGTCCTGCTCAGTGGTTTCTGATTAGACTTCCCGAGCCAGCTGTGAAGGAAGGCTTACAGACATGATGCAGACACTCACCCACAGAGAACACGTGTAAGGGGAGGAGTTAGGAAGAGGCAGAGCATGAGGGCAGAGGGGCATTAATGTCCCTCCCGTCGGATGAGCCTAAGTCACAGATGCCACCTCTCATTTAGGCTCTGCCGAAGAGATCGGGGAATCTCAGAGTGACACCTGCGTTCTCGGTTAGGTCGATGATTACAAGCATACATTTCTCATCCACTTCCAGAAAGGGCTTGCATTATCTTACTCTGAGATTTGTCAAAATCACACAGTTAGAACACGCTTTTATAAAGAGGGTTGATGAACAATCAGCAGTGTCAGGAGAAGCTAACTGTGACGAGAGCCAGAATACAATAGGACTCTGGGTTGTACTTCCTCATTTCCCAGAAGTGACAACAACAACAACAACAACAACAACAACTAGAATAAGGATCATACGGTTTGTGAAAGGGAGGAAGAACCCCCCCCCACCCCCGGGCTGTTGGAGAGCATGTCCTGTGCACGTGTGACATCACAGTGGAGCACAGACGATCACACCTGCCTCCCTCCTTTCTGGGCTGTGCAGGTGGAGGTGTGTGTGTGGGGGGAGGGGCATGATGCACCAAGGCCATAGGTGTCAGGGGTGGGATTTCTCCCAACTCGAAGCCCAGCGACCAGCTTGACCTTGCAGCCTGCCTTCCTCCCGCGCCGTGACTGGTCAGATGAAGAAACTCGTGTCGGTCCTCGGCCTCTCCTTCCAGCTAGAGTCGCTGTGGGTGGACTCGGACTTGGGGGTGGACGTGAGGCAGGGCTCCTCTGCAGGCCTCGGGCTCGTCCTTGGCCAGGACGTGGGTGTGCCATCGGCGGCAGGGTGACTCAGGTCCCTCGTGGGCTCCTGCTGCTCCCCACACTCTGAGCCGGCCAGGGGTGTGCCGGAGAAGCTCGCCCGGGGGCACAGCCTTCCATCCGGGCCCCCGCGCAGGATGGGGCTGATGCGGGCCATGGTGACGGGAAAGGGCTTCGCGGCCGGCGGGGGTGAGGCCGGCAGGGCAGGGCTGCCTCTTCCTAACATCGGCAGCGTTGCCTGGCCACCTGCTTGGTGTGAGGGTGTGGCCCCTTCAGCGGTGGCACTGAAGTACAGCGTGGAGTCCCCCTGTCCCTCCCCTCTGCTCAGCTGCCCACCTGCACCTCTTTCTTGCACCCCAGAAACAGCCCCTGCTCCTTCGTCTGGGCTGCCCTCCCGCTGCAGAGCCCAAGGCTTTGGGACAGGAGCTTTGTCATAGTTATCGCTGGCAAAAGAGACATAACTCGAGCTTTCTGACAGGTCGGCTTCTGCTTTCAAGACGCTTTGAAACTCAGAGCCTTTCTCTGAGGCTAGGGAGTCATGGGGTGACGGCGGGGGCTCTTGCTGGGAAAATGGAGGCTTCCTCTGCTGGTCGTCATGTGGGCTCACCCGCCATGCAGGGGGGCGAAAGCAGCCAGGGCGGTCTTCTCCAAAGACCGCGTTGATCTTAGACACATTTCCCGTTTTTAGGGCAAGTTTCACCAACAGCCAGTGGTGGTGACTGAAGAAAGGGTCTTCCTCGGCAATCTGGCTTTCCAGCCCAGCCTCTGGGGGGCCCCACTGCAGGCTGGGGGGCTCCCCCAGACTTGTTAGCTCAGAACCTTCTTCTTGGCACATGCTTGGGCTCTCCAGACTCTCCCCAGCCAGGGCAGGGCCCGGGGGAGACGATTCTCTCTCTGCTTTGTCGCCCCCTGCGATGCCACAGGACTTTCTCACAAAGCCCTGCCTGATGTCTGTGGATTTAGGATGTAGCAGGCTGTAATAAGTCACCAGCGAGACACTGCCTGCAAAAGAAGGAAAAAAATAAGAGAGACCAAGGTTATATTCTTGGAAGTCCTGCATCCTGCCCGTGGCTTGTAGAATTCCAGGCTTTGGAGTTTTTGGTAGAATAATGTAATTTGGGATCCACATCGGGGTTCTTGTTGGAGCATCATGGCAGGATGTTTGGAGGGAATTCCCTCAGGCTCCAGCTTCCATGTTTCTAAACTTCAAAATAGAAAAAGTTTCAATCCTACCGATTCTTCCTTGAGCTGCAACTGAGTGCATGGGGGCGGGGGGTGTGTGCCTGTGTTGGAGAGACATGTCTGGCAGGAATGCTAATGTCACTTTCACGTGACAGGATCAGAATTCGACCCTCCGCACGCGGGTGGAGGGATGGGCCCCGAAGCTGGGGCCGAGGCACGGTCTCAAAAACAAGACCCGAGCAGAGGTTAAACGTGCTCATCAAACGCCTCGTATGGAGTTTCCGGGGGCGGCGGCAACAACACTTCCTTTGAGCATCAACATCTTAATCACGTTGTTGTCGGATTCACTTATTTTGGTCGGAGTGTTGACTAGCAATAACTTCTTTACCAGAGCGTTCCGGCGACCTCCCACGTTCTTTCCAGTTTCCTGCTGGCCTGGCTCGAGTGCCCGGCTTCAGCGAGCTCGTTATAAACAGCGTGACACCCGAAACAGGCGTGGGGGGAACATCGGAGGGGCAGGAAGAGCTGGGGGGACCCTACCGGCCAGTCGCTCGCTTCTTCTGAGTGCCGTCTTTGGAGGGGGAGGAGCGAGGGGCACGATCCACAGCTCAGGCCCCTTCTGCTCCTCGGTCTGAACCATCAGCCAGCGAGGGAGCTATTGTCCCTTTTCTTTTACAATGAGCCTCCCCAGGCCAAGGAAGGGGATCTGAGCCCGCTGAGGACGCAGCCCAGGGGCTCATACCCAGTGACGCCAGCCTTTCTGTGGCCCCGTCTTTCGCGGGGCTCTCGGGGGCAGCCCCAGGCCGGCGAGCCGGTGTCCGGGCTCAGTACGTTTGTCGGGGGAGCTCGGGATGGGAGCCTGTGCTCCATGACTCTACCATGCCCATCCTGCCACTGAGCACGCTCCAGGGCCGCTTGGGAGTCGGGGTCAGGCAGCTCGGGAAGATGGGGAGGCCCAGCGGGCCGGCGGTGAGCCCCTCCGGCCGTCTGAGCTAGAGCAATAAAAGGACCCCAGTCCTCCGACACCTATTTCTCTGCTTGGGGGTCAGGGCTGTCGGGTGGCACCCAGCACTTCCACGGGCCTCGTTCAGGCTGTGGGTCACCAGAGGGAAGGCTTTGGGCCGAGGGTGGTGGGGGAAGGGAGGGGGCGGGGCCGAGGGTCCAGGGCTGCTGCGAACATCCGGGGAATCTCTGCGCTCCATCGTGTATCAGAGGCACGAGGATGCGCAGGGTTGGGGCGCCTGCCCTGGGCAGTCTAGCTTGGCCTTTCGACCGAGAGCACCCTGCCCCCCGGGCCGGGCGTGCAGTGGGGACAGCAGGCTGGCAGCGGGGGTGCCTTTTGTTTTAATTTTCCCAAGGTTGGAGTGGGTTCCTTTTGGAGTCACATGGGTCTGTGAAGCCAGGTGAACACGAGCACAGCAGAGACCTTGGGGTCACTCGTCCATCCCTAAAGCGAACTGATGATCTGCCTCCGCCAGGCGCCAGGCGAGATGCCGGAAGTGGGGCTGGGCGGGCACCAGCACGGCCACTTACAGGCCGTGTCGCCCTGAAGGTGGGGTGTGGCGGGACAGTGGGAAGGCCGCACCAGGTCTTACCAATCAGAGATCCGGACAAGACTCCTGCCATGGTCCACAGGCTGGTCGCCGATGTCCCCTGGAGAAAGTCAGTGGCCAAGAGCAACAGGATGCTGTTCTCCAGCAGCATAATCTGTGGGACAAGACGACAGTCACCACGCATAGGCAGGAGCACGTGGCCTCAGGGACAAACCCGGACTGCAGTTCTGCAGCACCTTCCTTTGGAGTGAGGACAGAGCCTCCTTGGGGCCACCAGGGCCCCGTGGTGACCGGGCTCCCCAGAAGCAGGGTCAGGGTCCCCGACAAAGGGGGCTTGTCCCTGTTCTTAGTGCAGCTCCTTAAACTGTCTGCAGCTCATACCTGCACAGGAAGCATAAGGTCACAGCCCACATGGCGCCGGCTGCTCCTTTGGCGAGTCAGACGGTTACCTCCTGCTTTATATGGTCCCCACTTTCGTGCTCACCGTATGCATGTATTAGCTTTATAACACAATAACTAAAAGTATCTGCAGAGTTCAGAGTGCCACTGAAACCAGTACGCTAGTCACAAACTTCAGTAAAAACTTCAGAATGTTTCCCAGATACCATTTGCCTCTTTAAAGGTAGATTTGGCCCACGGCCACCAGGTGGCAGCAGAGGAGGCACGCTTGCTGTGGACCCTGGAGCCTCTCCAGGGACCAAAGGCCCCCTGCTGTGCAGAAGGTTCTTTGTTCTGCCCACCAGGCCGGCTCATTAACTTTACTTTCCAATCTTGAAACGCAAACATCTATTTCTTAAAATAATTAAACACGCTGGACATAATGCAAAGACGATATATTGAAATGCCGTATATGAGACATCAAAGGACTAGATTGTCAGACTGACGCGGGAAGTCAGAGCTTTGCCACGGTCATTCACTGGTGCCATTTCAACTCTAGGAAAGTCAAACAAGGAGAAAATTAAAGACGTCACGAGTTGCTGCTTGACAAACGTAAGAACGCCCACCGTCCCCATACCGTGGGCTCCGGGTGGCTTTGACCTGGGGACGTGCTTTCTCTGTTAGCCGTTAAAAACCAGGGCTACTCTGAGAGCCACCAGGCCTGTGCTCCTCAGGGAGTGGACTGCGTGGCCTTTGTGCTTTTCAAACAACAACAGAAGCCAGGCGCAGTGGCATCGGCTCTTTCTCTGCCGACAGGAGGAGATTCACCCAGGAGGCACACACAGTTTTCCCTTTGGTCCGTCAGGGCTCCTCTCTCCAGCAGGGGAGGTGCCTGCTAGGAGACAGAGCGTCCATGAAGGGACCACGTGGCAGGGCCTGACGTGGAGGGGTGTGGGCAGGAGGCCTGGACTGAGGGATGGGAGATCTGGACCGGGCAGCATCGCGGGCCGGCCGCGTGCCCCTGGACGTGCCCCTTCGCCTCTGTTTGTCCAGTGCCTCAGCTGGATTCTCATGACCCCACACTGGAGGGCTGCGAGGAGGCCAAAGGAGCCTGTGAGTCAAACAGGCGCAGCTGCTGGCCTGTGCCACCTGCGGAGTGCCCACGCCACCACTGCATGCTCCTCTGTGACCTTCGGTCGTGTCCGATTTCCATCTTTCCTACTTAGTCACTCTTGACTCAGCGATCTAGTGACTAAGACAGCCAGAAGCAACAAAGCGTTTTCCTTCAGCGTGTGACAGCTTCTAAAACTCCCGTGAGGTGCTGTGGCGACGCACGTAGGGGAGTGACCCACACATGAACACGCGACGTCTGTTCCTTTAGTTCCCACCTGTCGGAGCGTGTGTGGGCACTGGCAGATGAAGAAACGGCTTCTGCGAATGGACGGCCAAATGATCCTCTATATCATTCCCGTGCGTACGCGCGCGGGCGGGGAAGCTGTGACACGCGTCACGGCGAGCCAGCCCGCCCCAGGTTAACAAATTCGCCGCACCCCACACGAGGTGGGTGTTCTTATCCCTGGTTCAGATGTGCTAACTGAGGCCTGGCGAGGCTCTGTAACTGTCCAATGTCACGGGGCCTATTTGGTCTGTCAGCCCCGTGCCGAGGGGGCCACCAAGCCCCACGGGGCTCCCCTACAGCGGGAGGGGACCACGGCGCCACCTCCCCGGCAGAAGCTGCATCTCCGGCCTCTTGCATTTGCTCACAGCTCCATCCCGGATCGCCTGAGCCCCGCAAATCTCTTCATCTTGTAATGGCCACTATTTGTTGGTTATTTTGTGCCAAGTTGTTTATTATTATTTTATTTAACCATCCCAGCGACACTGAAAAGGTGGGTTTTATGTCACTGTCACAGGAACGCTGAGAGGCAGGCGGCCTAGTTCCCGAAGTGCCAATGAAAAGCTGGGTTCGGAGAGTTTAGACTCGGCCAGACCCGTCGGCGGCAGTAATCGGCAGGGCGGGGCGGCCCTTGCGAGCTTGTCCGGTTCCGCGCCCTGTGCCCGGGAGCCCGTGGCTGCATTTTTCCCCCGTTTCTGCTTGCAGAGCAGCTCCCTCTCCGCCTTCTGGTCAAAAGCACGTCAGGCCATCCGATGTGATGCGGCACGTGGGTTTCAGACACGGTCCCCTTCCTAGCATTTCTGCCTCTTTTTTTCTGGTTAAAAAAGAGCGTATCTCCTGTACTGGACGAGGAGCAGCTGAAGGCAGGCACTGCATCACCTTCGGCTTTTCACACTATCTGGCACCAAGGCTGTAACTCAGTAACCGAGGCGATCGACCAGGCCACTGTGTACGCAACACAGGAGCACTGTGACTGTGCTTATCAGGTGGGCTGATGGAGGGAGGCTGAAAAACGTCGCGAACACGCCACAGCTCTTACCGTGGTACCTGTACCTGTGAGGACAGCCGGACACCTATTTTCAGAGCCTGCCATCTCTGTTCGAGACTACAATTCCATTTAGAATTTTTCCTAAAACTAAGCTTTTCTCTCTTAAATAGACATGCGTGCACAAGTGCACACACGCACGCACGCGTGTGCTCTATCTACACAGTAAGAGTTAGAATCGAAGAAAACTGTCGTCCCCACTTGCCATATAGAACGTGGCCATCCTGTGTCGGGAAGGGCTGTCCCAGAAGTTGAGGTAGCAGAGGATGTACACGGCGCCCGCCAGCAGGTTGAACAGCCTCCAGTGGCAGGTGCTGTCCACGATGTCGCTCTGCTGGGCCACGAGCCAGAACGTCATCACCAGCCAGTGGGCACCTGGAGCAAGGTGGGAAGTCAGGGTCCCCTTGGGGGGCCCGGGAGGGGGTGGGGCAGGGACACACAAACCAGGGCCTCAGACTTTCTTCTCTGTTCTGACCGTGCCTGACCCGGCATCCAAGAGAGATCAAACCTAGGAGAGATTTGTGGGGTGCAGAGAGCCTGGGGTGCCTGGCGTGGGAGCGAAGATGCCATGTGTACAGCGAGCCTCCCTGTGTGTCCGACACCCGCTGTCTTAGACATATGCCTGAGGCCGCGGGGCAAGACCCCCCCAGGAGCCCAGTCAGCCTCCAGAACTGGGGTTGCTGGTCTAAGTGGCTATTTTAAGGAATTAAGGTGGTTCCTTACGCAGCTCGCCCTGGATGGCGGCCACACAGCTCGGCTTACCTGCAACCGCCAGCCCCCAGGCGCCGTGAGATCTGAAGAACAGGGCCAGACTCAGGACGCGGGCGCCCACCATGCCCATCCTCCAGAGCTGCTGGCAGAGCAGGGCCGCCCACGTCCATGGCGGGGAGAGGTGGCCGGGCCTCACGGAGCCGGCGAAGCGAGCATAGCACACCAGGGCCCAGGCCAGCGCCGACCAGGAGCACAGGGCGCTCAGCGCTGGAAGGAAGCGGCAGCGGTATTTGTGCGATGTCTAACCTCTGAGTAAGAGCTGGCTTCACCGGGTCATCGTCGCCCAGCGGCCCGGCGGCGGGCGCAGAGGCTGAGCACAAACACGCACGTGCACGCCCGGGGGGCGCCGGCATCCGGGGCGCTGACCCGTCACCCCCTGCTCTGGGCTCTGAACACGGGGTACCACCCAACGTCCTGTGCTGTCTGGGCCACAAGAACGAGGTTCCATCAAAGACATGAAACCAAACATCACCCTGTGTCATGCCGGGCCCTTCGATGAAGACGAATGGCCGCCCGGCACCGCTGTGATGTCCGCGCCCGCGCCCGCGCGGACACGTGGCAGGGCGAGGCCGGAGAAAGGGGCTGCGCGGGAGAAGCCACCGCGAGAACGCAGCGGGAGAAGGGGGCGCGCCGGCTCCCCGGGGTGTGTGCCCGCTGGCGGCAGACGCTGCCGGGGCCTGAGCGTCTCAAAAGCCTCTGGCCGCAGGGACCCGGCCAGCGACTAACGACACAGGAGGTGCTGGCGCATCGATCTTGCGAGAAGCGGGTGTGGGACCTTCCCCAGGTGTTTTCGGGGTATCTGACGCTCCACAGTTTCTACCTGCGGAAGGACCTCCATGACGGGGGTCAAGCGCCGTGAACTAATCAGCCCAAACGAAAGCCAGTTTTCGCCACCCTTGTGCTCCTGAGCTTGGGCACCCTCACCCCAAGCAGCGGAAATCTTAAATGAAGGGGTCTTGCTAAATAAAGCTTTAGTTTCTGTGCCCCTTGAGGTGTGAGACAGTCTCTGCTCGCGGAGGAAGTCACTCACTCACCTGGCACAATATCTGTGAAGTCCGAGGCGAGGAAAATGTAAGTTTGAAGAAGCAGGTGGGGCCCGGCCTGGAGCAGGGCTTCCAGGAGGCGCAAGGCCGAGAGGTCCGCCTCCTGGAGCGGCAGGGGGGCCTCGCCGTGGGCCGCCCCGTCCTTCCGTAGCACCATCCACGTGGTGTCCCAGTGCCTGAGGGAGAGTCGGGGCGTGTGCTGCGGGGCCAGACTGCCCCAGCTTGACGAAGACACCTCCCTGGCTCGTTGTTGGGACCTATAGCATCCTAGAGAACCACCTGTCGTAGCGACACGCAAGGATCCCTGAGCTCCGATTCCAGACCTAACGGCAGTTCTAGTCCGTTTGCTGCTGTGGGTGATCCCGAGCAGCCCATGTGTGGGAGGGAGGGGGGCGGCCCGCTGGGAGCCTGGACCAGACAGGCTTGCGGGGGGGGCTTTCTCTGAGCCCTACAAGGTTTGGGGCTAACCGAAGCTGCGTCCCCTACCCCAGAACATCTTGGGATGGACACCGATTTGCTCAGCGAATGCTTCTTACAAGGTATCATGTCATCGTTGCTTTAGAGCATAAGAAGGTGAGAAAAAGTGTCCTCATCCTCACAGGAGAACTTCGTGTGCCTCTGACACTGGGACAGGCACAGAGCAGAACGGGGACTGAAGAGGGGCCCTGGCTGGGATGGCAAGAGAGGCAGGTGGCTGGGGGTAATGGGAAAAGGGGAGTATGGAGTGACTCTTGGGCACCAGCAGCATGAGTTTGGACACGCTGAGAGCCTGACACAGCCCCATCTCTGAATGAGGCACCGGGTGAGATGGGGCAGGGTCCCCCCAGAGCCCAGAAGGCAGATTTATCTGGCAATTGTTCAGGAAGCTTTTCTCAAGGGACTAACATTGACTTAACCCTCCCTTTGAGCTGTCCTGTTTGTCAATAGGTGGTCTGTCCTGGAGCCCACATGCTTGACGAGGCGGTGCCTGGAGGGACCAACCCCCTAATGGTTTTAAGGGGCTGGGCACAGGTGGGGGCTGCACATGGGGTGCAGTGCCCTGCAGAGGCTCCACCCCTGTGGGAGTCCGATTAAAAAGCCACCTTTGCTCTCCTCCCTCTGGGAAGAATCAGACCTTTTGAACGCAAAGGCCCAATGTTAGGCATATCACTGTGGCCGAAAACCGCTTTCGGTGCCTTTAAGGACCTAAGGTTCCAGCTCTGAGGGTCCCATTACATCCGCAGTGGTGGCTTGACGTCTCTACCCAAAGCACCCTCTACTTCCAATCTGAGATTCTACTCTGGCAGGGAGGGAATTCGTCTCTCTTCAGACTCAGCTGAGAAATCAGAAATCTGACTTCGGCTCCCACACAGGGAGCCCCGAGAGCAGCTCGAAGGCATAATCCGCCGACCGCAGCCCAAGATCTGAGGCTGGGCAGTGACCCCTTGTGCTCCCCCCAGTCCTCAGCACCTACTACTTCATTTCAATGAGTACTGGAGCTGCACGGCTTCGCCCATCGGGTCCCCGCCAATGATCTCCCTGTTTCATTCCTGGCGACTCTACAGGATGATGCAGCAGCCGAGAACGGAAATTCGCCACGTACGTAAACTCCCTGCCACATCTCTCCTGACTGCAGGGAGCCCAGAGAAAAGCACACCTGGCCTGCCGAGATGGACCGCAGGTGAGCCAGCCAGCACTAGGCTCATCCAGGCCGCCTTTTTATGGGACAAACGGGCCCTGGCTGCCCAGTGCCTTCTTCTTGCATCAAAGGTTCGATGCAGACATCGCCAGCCTGGCTCCACAGCCGTCTGTGCTTGAAGCTGTGCCCGCTTCCTTGACTAGGGCACTAGGTGCTGTGAGCTTTGCGGTCCCAGGGGCGGGGGTGCGGGGGGTTAGGACACTCGTGCAGGAAGAGCCTTCCTGTGCACGCGTGTCATCCAGCTTACCGCTTCCACACGCCGAGCTGCAGGAGGTGCAGCACGGCTAACCAGCACTGGCCTGGCTGTCCGTCTGCTCGGAACCACAGGTAGCTGAGGCTCTGGACCAAGAAGCCAGGCAGGAGCACGGTGAGGGCCAGCCACCCCCAGAGCAGCTGCCCTGTGGCGAAGTAGTAGACCATGGTGCAGAGGCCTAGGGGGCGGACGAGGGGGAAGGTGAGTGGGAGGTGGCCACGAGCCTGGGTAACCGGCCATCACTGCGTCCCCACCGCAGGCCGGGCTCTG
>NW_011889158.1:719110-720745 GCF_000151845.1 Pteropus vampyrus
AAATTCGCCACGTACGTAAACTCCCTGCCACATCTCTCCTGACTGCAGGGAGCCCAGAGAAAAGCACACCTGGCCTGCCGAGATGGACCGCAGGTGAGCCAGCCAGCACTAGGCTCATCCAGGCCGCCTTTTTATGGGACAAACGGGCCCTGGCTGCCCAGTGGCTTCTTCTTGCATCAAAGGTTCGATGCAGACATCGCCAGCCTGGCTCCGCAGCCGTCTGTGCTTGAAGCTGTGCCCGCTTCCTTGACTAGGGCAATAGGTGCTGTGAGCTTTGCGGTCCCCGGGGGAGGGGGGGGTTAGGACACTCGTGCAGGAAGAGCCTTCCTGTGCACGCGTGTCATCCAGCTTACCGCTTCCACACGCCGAGCTGCAGGAGGTGCAGCACGGCTAACCGGCACTGGCCTGGCTGTCCGTCTGCTCGGAACCACAGGTAGCTGAGGCTCTGGACCAAGAAGCCAGGCAGGAGCACGGTGAGGGCCAGCCACCCCCAGAGCAGCTGCCCTGTGGCGAAGTAGTAGACCATGGTGCAGAGGCCTAGGGGGCGGACGAGGGGGAAGGTGAGTGGGAGGTGGCCACGAGCCTGGGTAACCGGCCATCACTGCGTCCCCACCGCAGGCCGGGCTCTGGACCCAGCTGGAGAGCGGCAGAGCCAGCGAGCAGCCCAGATGGGCACGAGGCTGAATGAAAATGGCAGGGATGCCCAGGGCACCCAAGGGATCTGACACTGTGATCCCATAGTGAGGCCGTTCGGGGCACAGAACACGTGTGCAAAAACACCTGGCACCTGTGTGTGCTCAGAAATGCCCAGCCTCCTCCGGGGACTGTGTTGAGGACCTTAAGGTAAAGACAAGTGGGGCGAGGGTCTGAGGCCCCTGACCAGTGACAGCGGGGCAGGTGCTGGAGTCTGTCCCTCGCTAGGAGGCGCACAGTCGTTTCCCAACGTTAGAGTCTAAAATGGATTTACGGGCACAGGAAGCTGCGGACAGCTGCCCCAGTACAGAAGGGGGCTCTGCGGGTCTGGACAAGGGGTCAGGGCTTGGGCAGCCATCCTTGGTCCCCAGGCTCTGTCCCTGCCTCTCATCGTCCTGGGCTTCCAGCTACAGGGTCCTTCGGAGGTGGAATGCTGAGGCCCGCAGCTCCGGATGGGGGCGGGGCAGGGGGAGAAGGGGACAACGTCCGTGAGACTGTGGGTGCTGAGACCGTGGGGTCCTGTCTTGTCTTGACCCTGCTCATCTGGGGCGCTGGATTCCGGAGCTTCGTTTCGGGATCTCACCCGAGCTCCTCCTGGGTGCGGGTCACGTCTGGAGCACCTTTGATACAGCGCGGTGGGGGCTCCTGGGGGGACCCTAGGGACCAGCGGTTCAAACGAGGGACCCGCCCCCAGGGGCGACGTGAGGAGCCGCCCCCGCCGGCATCCCCGCTGCGTGAGTGCTGGGGGGCGGGGGGCTTCACTCTGGGAGTCTGGAAGCTGTGGCCTCATTCAGGCACCCCACCTCTCCCGAGACCCCCGGAGAAAGACGTGTCTGCGGGTGGCCCGGCGGAAGTGGGCGGAGGCCTCCTCTCCCGCCCCGAAAGAGTTACAAATTCAAACTAGAAAGGCGCTAAAAGCGTTGCCATCTTGCTTCGCCTCGG
>NW_011889158.1:721245-721946 GCF_000151845.1 Pteropus vampyrus
CGTTTCCCAACGTTAGAGTCTAAAATGGATTTACGGGCACAGGAAGCTGCGGACAGCTGCCCCAGTACAGAAGGGGGCTCTGCGGGTCTGGACAACAGGTCAGGGCTTGGGCAGCCATCCTTGGTCCCCAGGCTCTGTCCCCGCCTCTCATCGTCCTGGGCTTCCAGCTACAGACGTCCTTCTGAGGTGGAATGCTGAGGCCCGCAGCTCCGGATGGGGGCGGGGCGGGGGGAGAAGGGGACAACGTCCGTGAGACTGTGGGTGCTGAGACCATGGGTCCTGTCTTGTCTTGACCCTGCTCATCCGGGACGCTGGATTCCGGAGCTTCGTTTCGGGATCTCACCCGAGCTCCTCCTGGGTGCGGGTCACGTCTGGAGCACTTTGATACAGCGCGGTGGGGGCGCCTGGGGGGACCCTAGGGACCAGCGGTTCAAACGAGGGACCCGCCCCCAGGGGCGACGTGAGGAGCCGCCCCCGCCGGCATCCCCGCTACGTGAGTGCTGGGGGGCGGGGGGCTTAACTCTGGGGGTCTGGAAGCTGTGGCCTCATTCAGGCACCCCACCTCTCCCGAGACCCCCGGAGAAAGACGTGTCTGCGGGTGGCCCAGCGGAAGTGGGCGGAGGCCTCCTCTCCCGCCCCGAAAGAGTTACAAATTCAAACTAGAAAGGCGCTAAAAGCGTTGCCATCTTGCTTCGCCTCGG
>NW_011889158.1:725136-727409 GCF_000151845.1 Pteropus vampyrus
CCCCCCCTTTATATTGACGCCCACTCCCCAGATCTCCTGTTTCCAAACTGCTCTGCCAAGGGACTAGGTCACAACTGGTACATATTCAGAGCAGGACTCTCATCTACTAGAAAAAAGGGCATATAATTGAAATCACGCACAGAAATGGGAGCAGAGGCTGTTTTGGTTGGGGAGGGATCGTTGTGGTATTCCATACTTTTCTTAACATTTTGAGTTTTAGAAAAAAATTTCTCTTAATTTCTATGTACTATTTGAATCATGTGTATGTATCCCATACGTCCTATGTTAAAAAAACACATTGATCTGAAAATTGGGAGGAGGGTCTTTCTCCCTGGACAGCAGCGGTTTGAATAAGAGCTACATTCAGTGTGTTCTGTTTCGAAGCCGTGGGAGGAATTTTGAAAGGAAACGTGAAAAACATCGTGGAGAAAGGGGTTTATTGTCCCTGGATAATAACCTCACCTCAGAAAACAGTGGTCCCCACTGCAAATCACAGTCATGGGGTGAAATAAGTGGGCAAAGAGCTTAGATGGTGGGGGAGGGGGGGTCCTGCAGAAATCCTGGTAGCTACAGAACTGGGTATTGCTACAGTGTAAACACGACCCCATAATCCGTTTGGAGGTAAGGTCTTTAAAAAGTGAGTAAATTAAAATGAGGTCTTTAAGGCGGACCCTCATCCAATCTGACCTGTGTCCTTACGATGAGAGGAGGTGAGGACACGGACGTGGGCAGGGATAAGCCCCTGCAGGACTCCGGGAGGAGATGGCCGACTGCCAGCCGAAGACAGAGGCGCGCGAAGAAACCAGCCCTGCTGACAACTGGGTCTTCAGCCTCCAGAATGTGAGAAAATACATTTTTGTTGCTTAAGGCCTCCCAGGCCATGGCAGCCCCAGGAGAATAATGCAGCAGGTGAGGCAGGCAAAGCAGTCGGCTGAGCCCAGCTCCACCTGCCAGCCCTTGGATTCTTGGGTTAGTTGGTTGTTGTTGCTGATTTTGTCTTAAATAGTCAACTGGTAGACCTTGGAAGGGTTCAGCACTATATGGAAAATGGAATAAGGTACGTTCCTAATTAAATACCCCGTCTTTCCCTGCCCTGCACATGAACCTGCCTTACGGGGCTACAGCACACACCACTTAAAACCACCTCCTCTACAGTCATGTTTCTAGAAGCCCCTCTGACACACAACCCCAGCCCCAACATCTCCATGTGAAAGCATCTTCCCTTTCGGGCGCGCGGGGCCTCCCCACCCAGAGGCTGTCATGCACGCGCATCGCTCTCCCTCTGCTGCAACTCACCAGTCTCTCCCAAACGCTGTACGCGGTAATCGCGGTTCGTAAATCCAGCACCAGGTCCTTTATTTTCAGAAAATAACGCAGTCCTTCCAGAGTTAACGCAAGTGCTTTGTGTCCTTCTCCCGACTTCCACCTCGGCCTGGAGCAAGCGAGCGTCCGGTTATGTCCTCGTGGGAAAGTCCTGGGTGCTGCCAGGGGCCGCGTCTCCTTCTCCTTCACCCCGTGTGGGCGACGGGTCTGTCTGGTGAGCAGATGATGGTCCTGGTGTTAGTGTTAAGGGCACTGAAGTGAGTTCAGGTCCAAGCACGCAGCGGACCCGACCGGAAGCATGTGGGAGGAGTAAGTGGGAGACGTGTAAGGAGCGTTAGCGCCTGTGCTACGGCCGGAGGAGAGGGACAGGCCCCGGCGCCAGGGCCCGGCCCGGGAGGGGCCCCGGACCCGCCTGCAGGCTCACAGTGAAGTCAGTGCGGAGCACCTGCCTGGGCCACGGAGCGCAGGGCCTAGACGGCTGGTGACAGACAGCTTGGCAAGGGACCAGGGCCCAGGGGCCAGGACTTGGCGGAGAAATCACACGCTCCACGCACTCGCACCGGCACACACACACGTGCACACACACTCACACACATGCACAATGCACATGTGCACCCCGAGCTTAGGTTTTTCTGTCTCCTGGTAGCCGGGTGGGCGGTGTCTGTGTGGCTCCCCGGAGTCCGCCCCGAGCAGCGGGCTGGGGTTAGTCCGTTTCCTCCACTCTCTCAACCTGGGGAGCTTTCTGGATGTAACCGTTAGCGACAGTTAGACACCTCCTCCTTGGGGTCTGAGCCTCTCAGTGCCAGCAGAAGACCTGGGCAAAAGGGGGCCCTGCCAGGCCCACACTCTTCGGGTCCCCCCTGCCAGACTCATGTCCCTTTTCCCCTTCAGATTGTTCCCTGGGTTCCTGAGACCCCATACTCGCCCCAGCCCTGTTCCTGGGTCCGACC
>NW_011889158.1:730387-732105 GCF_000151845.1 Pteropus vampyrus
CAAGCGTTTGTCAGGAGCTGCCACACGCGGGCGCTATGTCATGGACAATTAGCCGCTTCTATGTCGTAGCTGTCCATGCTGAAACTGAACACAGATAGACGATTTCAGTTCCCGATTTCAGTTCCTGAATCAGTTCCCGATTCCGTTTACAATCCTTCAGCGCTAAGAAATCCCACGAAATGATTTCTCTGGTCTGGGTCATGTGACCGCTGCTGTTGGATGGGCATGTCTTAACACCGCAACGACAGACAGCAGCCAGTCCACGGCAACCGATACGCTAACCGTGCCTCTCGTACCAAGATGATGGATTTGCTGAATGTGGAGTCATCAAGTTACCACCTTGCTGGCTCGAGGAAATCTGCAAACCTTTCAGGCGCAGCACGTCCTCACCATGTTAGTTTAGCTGCTACGAGTTCCCCGGACGACTGTTTCACATTTCGATCGGGCACTCCTCAAATGCCTGATGTCGTATGTCGGTGGGCGAGTTTGCCCTTAAACGAAGCACACGGCCTCTATTTTTGCAGGTTAAGGCTGCCTCTGCTCCGAAATTAACCCTACGTCTGTCGCTCAGCTGGTGCCTGACCTGTCACCATCCCACGTGTGGTGAAAAGGTTCCGTTGAGTTGTTTGGGTTACGGTTTAAAGCTGTGGGACAATAGGTCACTAGGAAACATGTATTCAAGGGTTGGTTTTAGAAAACTAGATGGTGGAGAATTGATCATTCAGAGATTTGGTTTTGAGATTCTGATAAAATCCTAGACCAGGAAGACACTATTGGCCTGGGGAGCCCATCTTTCCTTCTTGGCCACTAGATGGCGCCCCCGAGCAGGTAACCGTCCCACACTCTGGAACCAGGCGGAACCCCGCCCTTCCCTGCACTGACCGTGCGGAAAGGGCCTGGACCCGCTGTCTTAAGCGTTAACTAGTGACGTGTGGGTGCTCTCAAAACTACAGCAAGAGTTTAATGGTGGAACTTGAGATCTAGAGCTTTCCTCCTTGGAAAAAATGTCATGGACAAAAGAATTGCCAAGGAGGCGTTCGCTGTCAGTGCCGATGGGCTGTGGGGGACGAGCCACTGCAGCGAAGGTGGCCGGCCGCCGGCGAGGCTCGGGGACAGCCTGGCGTCTTCCTCACCGAGGGCATAGCTTCTGCCCCCTTCCTTGGTCCAGCGGTCGGTCACTGGGCTATTCGCTGGCGAGCACAGAGAAAGGCCGAGGGTGTCCCATCAAAACGCACGGGGATGATTCAGTTTTGTGGAACAGGTTCAATTAAAACATTCTCAGAGCTTAACTCTGAAAGCAGGAGCGGTGGCTCTCGGCTGGAGGGTGGGCCCGAAGTCCGAGGCCACCCAGCAGGACAGGCCACGGGCTCGTGAGTGCGTCTGTGACCCTGCAGGTGGGGGACTTTAAAGTCCTCGGATTGTCGTCTTTGCGTGGTAGACGCCCGGTCACGACGTTGCTTATGAAAAGCGGACGATCGCTGTAGGACGACGTGGCCGTGTCCTACAGGTCACTCTTGCTGTTTCGTCTTCCCTCCCCCCACGTCTCCCTCCTTCTCCCCTCGAAATGACTCCGCCACCCTCGCTCATGGCTCACAGCAGGTGACGAGGGAACTCCAGCTTCCGATACGTGTCCGTCCACCTTACCGCAAACGCCTCACTCCAGAGTCTCCTTGGCATGTGCTGCCGCCGCAGCTGTGTCCTCAGCGGGCACCCTGCGG
>NW_011889158.1:733405-742229 GCF_000151845.1 Pteropus vampyrus
CTGCTGTGACGGTTCTTTTTGGCTCTGCGAGCTTCCGAGTCCCTGACTGCAGGCAACCCCTCTCGAACGTGATTCAGCCCTGAGTCAGGAGGCTCTTCAGCCCGCAGAAGGAGAAAAACCAGCTTGTTCGTGACACGGCGGACGAGGCGATGAAGGAACCACGAGCAGGCGGCCCTCAGGCTCCTTATCACTGACCGGCTGGACAGGACAGCCGCACCTTCTCTTCCTTCCCACGGCTGCAAGTCCAAGGATGGGGTCGGGGGGAGGGGAGGGACCTGCGGCCGCCAGCTCCTGACGTCACACCAGGTCAGGGGCTGGGCTGAGTCAGTGAGGCCGGAGGGAGCGTCATCCCAGCGAGTCCCCACATCGCCCCTGCGGGCAGATTTGTTCTACTCCTTTTTACATCCTCAAGAAAGCCAGGATCAGACACGTGAAGCCTCTTGTCTAGAGCCCCGGGTCTGTGTGAATTAGAAACCAAGGTTCCCCTCCCCCCTGGATTTTAGTGTGACTACTGTGACGGTGGGCCCTGGATGTGGGGACGAGACATCCCCCGGTGTCTGGAGGCAGCGGACCTCGGGGGAGATGGACTCGCCGACCACAAAGCACAGCAGATGAGGAAGGCGGCTGATGTGGGCACAGAGGTGGAAACGGATCTGAGCGCCTGGCTACGGCAGAGGCAGGTGAACGTGGTGACAGGTGGCTGTCCCAGGGGAGGTGTTGGATGCCTGGGTGACAGGAGGGCTCCACCCACACTGGTGTTCACAGAGCAGAGTTATGGGCCCAGTTAGTAAGCCGCTACCCCTGTAGTGGGCATCTCCTTTCTGATGCAGGCGTGGACTGGCCGCCAGCCTCTGTCCCCGCCCGCGGGGGCACCGGGGAGGCTGCCAGGCTGGGGGAGGGGCTCGCTCTGCTTCCTATGGGTTTGCGCTTCCCGCGAGTGGCCTCAGCCGGGTTCTGCACGCTGGCGGTAGCATCTCCTTCTCATAGCAGTGACCGGATCCGGTTTGGAGTCTCTGCCACCCCACACCTGCCCCGTGGCCCCCAGGAGGGGCCCGATAAGGACGGGTAGCTGTGGCGGGAGTGCAGGCCCCTGGCTCTACCCCGCGGTTTCTCCTGGGGCTGCACACACAGGACCTTCGTTTACACACACTGCCGGTTTCCTAAATTCATTCAGTTTTACATCATGGCCAGTAAGCGTGGGAAGTCTGCTGCGGGGGGGACCCTAGACCCAGAGCAAAGGGCCCTGAGACACCAGGGCATGACCCCTCTGCCCAGGGACAATATGGGGTCAGGCATGAGTGGCAGGGATGCGGGGCACAAACAAAAACGTTTTTGGTGCTTTATGGGGCGATGCAAACAGATGATTGAATGTTTGAGCCTGGATCACATACTCCCTTCCTCTTTTTAATGTTTGCTCATGGAAAATTTCAAATGTACACAAACCTGTAATGAATTTAATATTCGTATTTCCCAGCTTTACTATTCCCAATATTTTATGAGTCTGTTTCAGCTCTGTTCTCTCTCTCTCTTTCTTTCTCTCTCCCCTTCCTTTCTTCTTTCGGGTGGAGTGTTTTAAAGCAAATCCAAGGTATCATGTCACTGCAGGCATCAGCACTTCGCGTGCATCTTTAACGGATGAGGCCATTTCTCTCCCAACGTCTGCCACGTCGCCGTCCCCCTACGGCAGGACAAGCCTCTGACATGGCCCAGTCCACATTGACGTTTCTCTGCGTGTCTCGAAACGCCTTTTTGCAATTGGTCTGTTCTCTACGGGATCCAAGCAAGGCCCACGTGTGGTGGTTTGGTCTCTTTTCTGTCTTTTTCTGTTACAGTCCGCTCTTTTCCTCATGCCGACGGATGCCTGGAGAAACTAGGTCATTCGTCCTGTAGAGTGTCTCACGTCTGGCTTCGACTGGTTGCTTCCTGGTGCTGTTGTTCTACTAGCTGCCTTAACTTTGTATTTCCTGTAAACTGTTAGTTAGATCTAGAGACTCGATTAGTTTCAGGCCCAACTGCTTTGGGCCAGAATATTTCATAGGTGACGCCGCACAATTCCTATTACATGACAACCGGAGAGATGTTAATGTCTGGGTATGTCACTTTTAGCGAGGACAGCTTGATAACAGCCCAGGTGGTGCCGGCCCCCACCGTCTCTTATCAAGTTCCTGCCGAGGTTTTCAGCAAATAGCTTTCAAGCAACGCACTGGCAGTTGTTGACCTGTGATTTCATTCCGGGACGAGAAATGGTGCTTGCTAATGCCCCCTCATCGGGAGGCCAGGAGTCAGGGCTGGCCAGAAGTGGCACCTGGTGTTCCAGGAGCACCAGGCTTGCAGTTTACGGTGTGTGTGTGTGTGTGGGGGGGCAGCAGTACCCCAAAGAGGCCACACAGTAGCACTCAGGTCCGTCAGCTGGTCCCCCAGCCTTTCCAGGTGCTGGAGCCTTGTGGGACAGCCCATTAGTCACCTAGGTCCCCTCTCGTCTGTCACTAGGCTGGGCTGTTCTTGAGCCCAGTGTTCTGTGTTCCTGAGATGGTTGGTCGCCTGTGTCCACAGAGGTGACAGAGGTTATTACACTCCCCAGTCCTGTGGGAGCACAGCCTCAGGGCCACATGGAGGGGGGGACACCAGGGGTCGAGGAGGCAGGAACGAGGGGCGTTGGAGGGCCGCTTTTATTGGGGTCTGAGGGAAAGGCACACAGGCCTGGCCAGACGACTAGGCCCCATGCTGTCTGTGCCCCGCAGTGACCCATGGCACGCTTTTCCAGGAGTCTGGACTGCCACGTCCAGCTCTGGACCGTAGCGGTCCTCAGCAGTCACTCAGTGCTGGCGGTCCAGTAACGTCTGGCTGAGTGGCCACGGCCAGCTTGCGGTGGACACCTGGGCGGCCTCGCCGAGCGCAGGCAGCAGTCAGTGGGCAGGAGGGACCCCAGCCAAGGGCCGCCGTGCCAGACCAGCGTCCGCGGGGGCTGTCCCCTCTCAGCGCAGTCAGCGTGCTTGGTGACTGTGAAGGCGGGCGGTCCCGTGGTTCCCTGCCGAGGGCCACGGCAGTGATGCCTCGGACCTGGGAGTGTTCACATGTCACCTCCTCTTTCCTCTAAGTGGATGTGGCGTAGGGACCGGGAACTCAGGCCCTGCAGCCGTTCAGGGGTGCGGTGGATGGCAGCAACTCCGCACTGTCCTTAACTTGGAAAGCCATGCTTGCTCCAGGAGGGGCCAGGCAAAGTCCTCTGTGTTTGTCTGACCAAGCGAGAGGCCGAAATGGCGGGGGTGGTGGCGAGAAGTCGGGGGGAAAGTGTGCCACGGGGGACAGTGACGTGTTAAGTAAGGAGCAGGCCGGCGGCCTGGGTGGTCTTGCTGAGGCCAAGGAGCGAGACAGGTGCACGGGCCTCGCCCCAGGGAGGGTGACTTGGGGGAGGGTGTGGAGGGGACTCCAGCCTGGGCTTCTGCTGCCGCAGGGAGGGCGCAGGGTGGGGGGCGGGGATGAGAGCAGGCAGAGCAGTCCCAGCTGGAACCCCTTCCAACACCCGCAGGAAGGGGGCGCCCCCAGTGGTGATGTGAACCCTGGACCCGAATGTCGTTGGGATGGGGGAGGGCTGCAGGAATGCTCTGGTCTTTTTGGTTCTGAGCCTATTGTTTCTGGGGACAGTGCTGTCGATGTCATCTTATCGTGTTCCTGAGATCGTCAGTGGCATCTCATGGCTGGGGATTCACAGAACTAAGCTTTTCGGTCACTTGAAGAGCTCCTGGCAGGGCAGGCCAAATTACCACCACCTCATAAACTGAAGGGATGGACGCAGTTTCCTTCTGCCTCAGGTAAAGGGTCTTGCCGGCCCGGGCAGGAGGGCTCAGCCTAGCATCCCGAGGCTGATGGCCTGCCTGATGTTTCTCCTGACAGTACAGTGGTCCTAGATTATTTCTCGGCATTTCGGGGGGAAGGGAGAGGCCTGGACCCACTGTAGTGAGACCGCGAGGCCGCCTGAGTAGAGATTAGTTTCCGCAATGCGAACCAGCAGCTTCTCACAAAGCAGGGTGCTGTGTCTTAATCTCCCTTTGGCGACGGGGGCAGACGTTTTTTATAATGTATTTTATAACTTTCGTTCGTGCGTACGATTTATTGATGTGGAATATGAAATCGCCGTTGCCAGTCGAGGTGACGATGGCTGAGTCACCAGGAGTGGTAAGAAACGTATTGGAGGAGAGAGAAAGCGACCCATCGGCCCCCCGCCCCCGCCCCCGCCCCCCCCCCCCCGCCCCCGACCCCAAACGGGGCAGAAGGAACGAAATGCCGAAGCATCGGTCATGGAACGTGCTTTTTAAGTGACACGCAACTAGGTTTTGCGATGGGAGCAGAGTCAGGCCTAGAGAGGGACGCTTACGAGAAATAGTTTTATGATCATGGCACGAGTTCTCAAATGCTAAGCTCGACCAGCCCGCGGGTCTGGCCCAGAAAGCAGGAAGGGCAGAAGTTCTGAGCTCTGCGGATGGACCGTTTCACTGAACGGGCTGCTGAGACCACTGCATTTGGGGTGAGCTTCTGCCGGGACCACGGAGGGCCCGAAGCCATGTCATCTGCCTCCTCGTCACGTATCCTCGATCGAACGTGGACCCTCTGCGTGGCTCGCAAGTCAGTTAGGTAATGACAGGAAGAGGAAGTGACGTCACACAGGCCCTAGGCATCACTCCCCAGTGTTGAACCAGCAGGCGTCGTGGGCTGGCCCGTCTCATGTCTAACCCCCATTTAACCTTTTCCAGAAGGATGCACAAGATTTATTTTGGTCCAAAGGAGGTCTACTTAAAAAAAAAAAAGTCTTCCTTTATTAAAACAAAGCTTACAAATTGTTCACGTGGCTTCCGCGCCCTTGTGCCGCCCCCAGCTCAGACGCAGCACTTGGCCTTCCTTCTGTAACAGGTGCCGTCGATTTTAGTGTAGCGTGGGCAGGAAGAAAAGTGACAGGTTCCTCCTTTTTTGGCGCATGTGTATTCAGGATACCTCGAGGAGAGACTCGCAAGAAGGCTAACGCCTGTAAGAAGGGAAAAAGAACACTTCAGGCTCCTGGCTTGCAGCCAAAACGACTTCCAAATATTTGGTAGAGCAGGACAGGCGGCCCTTCGCAAAGCACTTTGGAGTGTTTTCTCTACCAGGAACTTTGCCCTCACTTGACCTCTGGGGCTGCTCAAGAAAGGCATCTGAAGGGCTCCCTCCGTCTGAGGTCTACGCCAGCTGTCTGAGGTCTATGCCCACTGAGGCCAAATGAGAGCTGGCGATGAACAGCAGGGCCCTGGGAGGGTTTTTTTTTGCCCAGAGAGCTTCGAGGTGCACAGAGAATTCAGGTTGGACCCCGCCTAGGCGTCCTGGCGCGTGGCACTCTGCCTGGGCACGCGTCTCGTTGTGCAAATGCTCACACGTGCTTCCAAGTCCATGAGCAAGCCCGCGCTCTCCCCACGCCTGTGCTGTTAGCTCCGTACCGTCTGACCCAGGTCCTGCCTCCTCTCCCTTCCCGACCGCCATTTCTGCCGACACCTGGGGTCCTTTAATGTCAGGTTGTGACGACGGCTGCTCTACAGAGCCTTCCAGCTGGAATGTATTCTTCCCTTGCCCCGGGAGCACAGAATCTCATGATTAGGAGGTCTCCAGACTACTCATGCCTATATCCAGTTGAGAACAAAGCCACCCTACAATATCCCTGGTGACTCTCGAGCCATTGTTTCGTATTGACAGGTGTCATGGCCTGAATGGTGTCCCCCACCCCGATTCATATGCTGAAGTCCTAACCAGCCAATACCTCAGAATGTGGCTATATTTGGAGAAAGGGCCTTTAAAGAGGGGATTCATGTTAACTAAAGTCACGGGAGTGGGTCCTGATCCAACAGGACTGATGTTCTTATAACAAGAGGAAATTCAGACACTCGAAGAGACGGGAGGGGCCCGCACGCAGAGGTGGGCCGCGTGAGGGTGCAGAGAAGGCGGCCATCTGCGAGCCAAGGAGGGGGGCCTCAGGAGAAACCCGGCCTGCCAACACCTCGAACCTGAAATTCTGGCCTCCAGGACTGTAAGAAAATAAATTTCTGTCATTCGAGGGACCCGTACAGTGGTATTCCGTGACGGCAACCCAGCCGACTAATGAGATAGACCATCGCCACCCTGGGAAACAGTGCGTTCTCATCCCGCGTAACTCTGCGTGCCGGAAAGATGGTTTCATACCGAGTGCAGTTTTCTTCTTCTTTAATCCATAGCCTTGCTGCAGCTCCCTCACCCAATCTAGAACTGGGGGTATCTGGCGACTAGACATTTGGCAATGTTTGGGGACAGCGTTGGCTGTCACAACTGTGAGGGTGTGTGGGGTGTTTACTGGCCTCTGGTGGGTAGGGGTCAGAGAAGGTGCTAGATACTACAGAGCATAGAACAGCCCTCATAACAGAGAATGATCTGGTCCCAAATCTCGGCTCTACCGAGGCTAAGAAGCCTCATAGGCCGGAGACTTTCCATGCTACACACAGATTAACATCAGCTGGGGAGCTCTTAAAACACTGATACGTTTGTTCTGGGTGGAGTCTGTGAACTGGTATTTTAAAAAACCCTTCAGATGAATCTAGTGTTCAATAAAGATAGGAGAATTTCTGGGCCACTGTTTTTCAAGCTTTAGTCAGAGAATGAACAGTACAGAATCGCTGCGTCAAGATTTGCGAGCAAACAGGAATGAAGGCAAGGACGGCATATTCTACTAATACAAAAAAAAAATCAGATGATGACGAATTAAAACACTCGAATAATTAGTCGAAATAGAAATATCTTTCTATTTCTGTACTCACATAGAAAAGTAGAATATTCACTTGAACAAACTGGCTAATTTAGTTGAAATAGAAAAAATCTTAAAAAAATATAACTTACTAAAATAAACAAATGAGCATTAGAAAATCTAAATAGTCCCAAAGCTATCAATGACACTGAATCCGTAAATAAAACTCTGAAACGAAATGGCTTCATCACCAAATTCTACCAGGCGACAAATAAGAAATTGTGTCTGCGCTGCACAAACTCTTTCTCAGAATGAAAACATGAACATTTCCCAGTTCGTGGTGTGATGCCAGCAAGGTCTCAATACCTACATCTAACGAGATTAGTAATGCCAGGAAAGGAAAGAAACACTACAGGCCAACCAACCTCCCTGATCAGCAGAGAGGCAAAAATTCTAAATAAAATATCAGTAAACAGAATAAGACCAGGTTCAGTTTATTCTACAAACTCATGGTTTCATTCGACATTTGAAAATCAGTCAATGACTATGAACGATAAAGGAGAAAAATCGTCTGATCATCTCCATAGGTGCAGAAAACGCTGGGGAAAAAATCAACATTGACATATGATGAAAACTTTTAGCAGATAAGGAACTAGCAGGAACTTCCTTAATGTGATAAAGAGTATCTACGGAAGTCTACGACAAAGAGCACACTCCACGGCCGAGCGCTGAAAACTTTCCGTCTGAGGCTGGCAACGAGACCAGCGGAGCTGCCGTCATCAGTTCCATTCAGTATCGTGCTGGAAGGACCGGCCGAAGGAGCAGGATGAGAAAATAATAAGTAAAAGATATAATGGTTGGAAAGGAGGAAATAAAATTGTTACTATGTGCGGGCATCACGATTATTTGTAGACAGTCCAAGAGGAACTGACACGTGGATTGAGCAAGTTTGCTGTATAAGAGATCAATACGCAAAAAAAAAGAAAAAAATCGGTTTTACTTCCGCCTACTAGCAATCAACAGAAAAAATAAAATCAAAATGAAAACACCATATAGAATGGCATAGAATATCAAATGCCTAGTTATAAATCTAAGAAAACATGTACGATATAGACAGATGTGTATATAAGAAATGCAGTATTTTTCTGATAAGTTTAAGAAGACCCAAATAAGTGAAAATGCTATGTTTAAGCATTAGAAGATGAATTATTTTTCAAATGTTAATTTTCCGCCAATTAATCTGCAGATTTAACCCAACACCATGAAAATCCTAAGAAATTCTTTCAGCAGAACTGGACAAGCTGATCTTAAAATTTATCTGGAAATTCGAAAGCCCAGGAATAACCAAGACACTCTTGGAGAAGAAGGCAGGAGGACTTGCTCTACTGGATCTGAAGACTAATTACAGAGCCAATGTAATTAGACCGTGTGTTGGAGACGCAAGGACAGACGAATACACGAATGGCACAGCATGAGGAGTGCGGGAGACCCGGGCATTCATGCAGAGGTGGTGGAGAGCACAGGTGGCTTGGCAGAGCGGTGGGGACAATGGTCTTCACAGCACTTGGTTCTGGGAAAGGTGGACATTCATATGGAAAGAAACTTCACCCTAACTCGAACCACACAGGCACATGTACACCCCGCCCCCGCACCCCACACACAACGTTGCCAGATGGATTATAAGCCTACATGGAAAAGACACAATAATATGCTCTCACAGCATGATATCGAAGATTTTATTTGTGCCTTTGGGTTAAGAAAGATTTCTTAAGATGCAGAAAGATCTCACCCTAAAGGAAAAGATATGACACATTTAGCCTCGTTAAAAGAATGATAAAAACCTCTAAGGAAAGTTTTCATTAAGAGAGTGAAACATCAAGGCACAAGGTAGAAGGTTTTTGTAATGTTTATAATTTCAGAGGGCTGGTATGCAGACTGTATAAAGAACGACGACACGTGATTAAAAAAGGACATAATCTGATCGCATATATGGGCAGAAGACAAACAGGCACTTCACAAAAGGTATTCGAGTGGCGAGCCACTGCATGCGGACGTGCTCGGCTTACTGTTTATGAGAAAAAGCAAACG
>NW_011889158.1:742379-755350 GCF_000151845.1 Pteropus vampyrus
GGACCAGTTTGGCATTATCTGTTCACGCTGTGGTGCGGCAATGCCACCACCTCTCCGTTTCCAGCCCCTCGAAACGCGGGCGCAAACCCAGCTCCATGATTCAGCACGGATATGAACATGCTAGAAGCATAAGAAATATAGGACGTTCTACCATAAAACCGGGCCATGCTTCCCCGTGGCAAGTCGTGACCGAGGGGTGCCGGCCACGTCCTGTTTCTTGACTTATATTGTGGTTCCAGGAATGCTTGTTTTATAATAATTTATTAATTTACGGCTTCTATCGTATGTACGATTCTAGATGCATATTATATTTTATGATTAAAAAAGTAAAAAAAAAAAAAATTCTTCTGAAAAGATCTGCGTGTTCCTCGTGCCATGAAGCAGCTGCCAGCATCCTCTCCGTCACCGCTTTGCCCGTTTCTGGTCCCCCCTCTGGGCTCAGGGGCTCCTCGGATGACTCTCAGCTCCTCCCTTCTCCTGCCCTTTACCAAGAATGGGAGCGGGCACGCCCCTGAGCTTGGTGCTCATTCTCGTCTTGGTCCTCGCTAAGCTGGCCTGAGAAAGACATTCCGGCACATCAACTGGTGGCCTCTGGAGCACTATGAAACGGGGACGTCGCGAATCTCTTATAGGTGAGAATGAAGGCTGGGAAGCGGGGCATGAACGGGGACAGTGGGGAGCAGGCCTGTTGAGAAATCAGGCCTGTGCCAGTTTCTATGCTTACAGCGAAAAGACGGACTGTTCCGAATATACATTTATTAGACCAACTACAGCTGGATTGACAATCGTCCTGCATAGGCGCAACCGTGACACCAGCTAGTCTTCTAGTCAAGAGTCATAATACATGTCGGCTGCGTGAAGCGTGCCTGTGACTAAGTGGCAGGAAACTAAGTAGGGAATATGTGCCAATGGGTCAGTCATGGCAGACGGTGGGAGGGAGGGAGACAGGACCGCGGCGGCGAGCACGGGAGAGGCGGGGTTGTCACAGAGTCACCAGAAAATAAGTCTGCAGAAGGAGCAACGGACAACTTTCAGTGCTGCCGAGATGGGGTCTGACCTGCACCAGTCAGCGGGTGATGGTTCTAGGGAGAGCAGATGACAAAGACCCTGGAGAAGAAGGTCCGGTAGAAACAGTGATCGTCGGGCTCTGAGTGAAGGATCCACGGGAGGGAGAGCCTGTCAGAGTCTGAGAGGCAGGGAGGGGACAGAATCCGAGAGGACGGTGCGTTGCCCAGCCTGTTGGAAATGGAGTTTGTCCTTCGTCACTGGATTCTGAAGTGCGGCCACTGAGGCTGGCTTTGTGTCGCGCTGTTGGCGTCCCCTGAAGTGTTGGAACAGCGTCGGAAGGGAAAGCTGGCGAGCTGTTGACTAAAATACACGCTGCTTGTACCAAAAGACCAGCGGGCGGAGGTGGGAGTGACTTGCCAAAGGGACGTGGGTTTGGGAGGAGACAAAGCCCAAATGCAACCACGGTCACGATCCACGCCCCGTCTCCTCGCGAGACATCACGGCAGAACCAGCCGCAAAGGGACAGGCCTGCCTGGCAGAGCTGGGGGCCTGGAATGGGGCGGACGCGACCTGCGGAGGGGAGACCCGTGAGGAGCAAACGCAGACGCAGGTCCGGGGAGCTGAGCGATGCCATCTGGAGTTTTCCCAAGACTCGCCATGGAGTCCCACCCCGCGGGGACCGTACATGGACTTGGCAATGGGAGGCAACGTGGCACTGGTCGAAGGTGAGGAATTAGCTTATCGGAGCCGCCAGGGACTTGGCGAGTCAGCTGAGGCTCTTTCCTCGATCGGGATGAGATGGTGGCCGGCAGGCATGCTCGGGGAAGGGCTGCCCGCCCATTGGCGGTTCCCCCCACATTGCCAGTACGAAACTGAGGCTGTTTGTCGTCTTGGGAGTGGTGCCGAGGTGTTCCGGCAAGCGACCGGGGCCAGAGAGGCCTCATTTAAAGTTCTCTGAGGACAAAATCAAATATACAAGCCTCTCCTGCAAAGCATGGGAACTCCAGACCAAGCCAGGACCTAACCGAGATCCCGGGCCCTCTTCTGCAGACAGGTAACCCATGAAGTCCCCGTTCACCAAGAAACGCCCGCTGGCCGTGGGTAATCAGCAACACGTCTTACTAAGTTTGCCAGCGTTTTCATTCAGTTCTTGTCCAGACCATTCTCGAGGTACATTTGTGTGCCTGGGGACACATCCAGGGGGCTTTGGGAAGCAAGGGGGAAGACTATGGGACTCGGAGCCAGAGCTGCATCTGAGAGTTTGTTATTTGCTGGCTGAGTGTTTGAAAAGTCTGCCTCTCTGAGAGCCACCATTAAAAAAATCTGTACAGTGTGGGTAAAATCTAAAATGGGGTGACTCATAGTCCCTGCGTGACTGATAGAGATGCTGGGGACCTTTAGCGGGAGGATGTCCACAGAGCTGCATTTTTCCGGCTGTGAAATGCCTCAGGCGATGCTCTGTGCCTGGTGTGTGTGAGGACGACTTGCTTCCCATGTGTCGCTGGCCCAGCACGTCCTCCAGCCCGGAGGCCACGTGGGATCCAGAGGCCACAGTGGGCACATTCCTGGTGGCTGTCGCCAGAGGTCTGACAGGTGAAGGAATTCGGGCCAGCAGGTCAGGGTGGGGATGGCAGAGTGAGACACGCAGGTGTGGGCAAGGTGGGTGGAGGCCGAGGGTCACAGAACGTTGGAGCTGGGAGTCATTTTGCCTAACGCCCCGTTTCCCAGGTGAGGCCCAGATCCGCCCGGAATGCAGAGGACAGGTGGACTGGTTGATTGTGCTCTGCAGACCTGCTGAGCGCCTCGGGGCCATGCAGGTGTGAGAGGAGGCTCTGTGTCGGGGAGCGTGACCTCGCTGGCCCCCACGGCAGCTTCCATGCGGCAACAAGCCGGTCTCTTAAGCCATCCTGGTTCCATCACTGTGTCGGTGTGCGCACCTCACGGGGCTCACCCAAACTCAGGTGCCTTGCTTGCCTCGGAAGGCCTCGCTCGACCCGACCCCAGGCCGTCTCTGGCCCCCAGAGTCCTCCCAGCTCCTGCGCACACTCTGGGCCTCGGGAGGCGTGAGGTGCCGGCTTTGGAGCCAATGGCCCAGGTCTGAGTGCTGCCCTTGCCTGTTACCGGCCATGTGACTTTGGCCAAGTTATTTATCCACAAAACGGGGGCGAGCGAGGCCTCGTTCCCAGAGGGCTGCTGTGCCGTCTCAGTTAAGACGGGAGCCACCGCTTTTCACCTCTCTCTGCCTTTGGGCTCCCGCCCCTGGCGTCCCGTCCGCCTGGTCGTCCGCGCCCTCGCTGCCCTCTCGCCTTTCACCGGCTTAATTCAGGGCCATCCGCTCAGGCCCCACGGCAGATGACATGGCTCCGGGACGAGGGCCGCGGCGAGCGGTCGGGGTGGTGGAGCCTGCGGCGACCTGGGGGTGCGGGGCCCCCTGGGGGTGCGGGACCCCGCTGCGCGGCTGCAGGTGGCCGTCGTCGTGTAGCGGTGCTGACACGCTTCCCGGTGTTTTCAAGAGAAGATCAAGATCCACATTTTCTGTGACATGGTCTGAGTTTTAAGTGCTGAGAAGGAATTACGTTGTTTTTTTTTTTTTAAATGCCATGAACACCAAAACGACTTCCATTTCTCCTTCGCCTCTCGGCTGCCTCAAGAAAGCCTCCCTGGCTCCTGACGAGCCGCTGAGCTCCCGTGGCCACGTGTTCCCGCAGCACCCCGTGCTTAATCGCATTTCGCGACTGGATTTTAATGAGCGGTTAATTATACGATTGGGTTTTTTTGCCCTGCTCTGCTTCTGGAACATGAAGTCACAAGGTCGAGGGCCGTGTGTGCCTGGCTCTTCTGCACCCCCAGGACACCCCTGCATGAAGCAGCTATTTGCCAAACAATGGCTGAACCAGACAGTGGGCAGCCTCCAATGCCCCTGGCGTCTGAACACCTGGCCGGTTCTCGTCTGGCTGATTCGGGGGCTGGAGTCACCATGGCATCTCGACATCACTCCGTCTTTGCCGGAAGACCGTTTTATGAGGTCTGTGTGAGCAACTCCCTTTTCTCCCCTGATGGAGACGAGGACTGCTACATAGGTGTCAAGTCCTGACTGCCTGCACCGAGCATACCGCTCTCGTCCGCCTCGGCTCACGCGTGCCTCGGTTTCCCCACGTGTGGCATCACCAGGTCGGACTGAACGAGCTCCAACAGGCCTTCCGGGAAAGGGGGCGAACTGACCCCACGCGAGGACTCAGGGTGAGTCGGGGCGCAAGGCTGGGGCCGAGCAGCCCCTGCCAGAGCCGCCCTGGCCCCCGCCCTGCGCCAAGCTTGGGTCCCCGGGGGGTGGACCAAGGGCAGCGGCTGCGGTGGCAATGCCACACAACAACAAGGGGGGACAACGCCAGTACCGGGCAACGCCCCGAACTGGCCTGGAGAGCAGAGCAGAGACCGTGTGAGGGGACCCTGCCCTCGGCCCGGGGACACAGGCTGGCAAACCCGGGGTTCTCATGCAGAAGACACGCAAAATCCCCGCGGGAAATACCTGCACCACGCGCGGCCCTCTCTGCGGCCCTCTGTCCGGGCGTGACCGCCAAGACGGGCAGCGTTGCAGGGGATGCTGGCCTCGGCCTGGCGGCGGCAGGGCCACCCACCACCCCCAAGGGACGTGGCTTCCTGGGCTGTCTGTACCCCACGCGGACGAGCAGCTGCGTGCAGACAGGGTTTGTGGGAAGGACAGGTACAGCAGCCTCGCGTGGAGCGTCTGGGCTGATCCTGTTTACCGCGGGCTCCGCACTGCTGCAGGCTGCTGTTTTTATAATGAACGACTAGTGAGTTCCGCGTTTCCTGCATTTCCTTGGAAACGCTTTCATTCTCTATGCTTTGAATGGGACGCTCATAGCTCTATTTAGACGAAACAGACCAAAAATAACTTCTCCTGTTAAGTAACACAGTGGCTTTCAGACGTGTTTGTGTATGAACTGAGCTGCCGCAAGAAATTTTGCACGCTATTCAGTACAAACACGCACACGCACGCACGACTTAAACCAGAGTACGTAATAGAAGTAAACAGCATGGATACGTACGTGTGGCAGGCACTGGCCGAGTAGAATAGAGAAAGAATAGAAATGTTCTTTCTAAAAAGCATAGCTGCAGCTCTCTAGATTGGTTGCCCAGCTCTCTAATGGATTCCAACTGCAAACATTAAAAACTCTGCGTTACAATATTTCCGTACCCCGTTTTCAAACGGGGGACAAGGCACAGGCGTACCTGCCTGACAGTGGTGGCTTGGGGAGAAGCGCCGTTGGCTCTCTCCGAGACCCTCAGAGCTGTAATGCCTTTTAAAATCATCTGCCGCAGCCCATTGATTTGCAGATGGGGAAACTAACGCCCACAATGTGTGACTTTGCTCAAGGCCACGGAGTAAGGGGGCAAAGGGCTGGGGTAAAGTGCGCTCCCCCAGCCTCCTGAGTGTCCCTCCTTCTCTTGCCTCAGGGACACTGCCACTTTGGCCAGAGCTGGTGCCTCTGAGAGCGCCCCTCTGTGATCTGGGACAGGGGGACTGGACGGGACTCTGTGAGGAAGGGCTGACGGCCTGTGGGTCTCTGGGTGCCGCACGCAGGTGAGTCAAATGCACCGGTGAGCTGGCCTTGTGGGAGGGGCGGGTGGCACCTGCTTGCAGCAGGGCACCAGGGAGGCCCCACCCCGTGACCCAGGGGAGCTGGGACTGGCAGCCTGCAGCTCTCTCAGCTGGACAGGAAGCCGGCCTCCCGCAGATAGAGCGGAGAGTCCCCTCACATAGAGGGTATTTTCTAGATGCCCAAGACCTGATGGGGCTGGGAGGGGCCGGCGGCTCTCTGGGACTGGCCTCACATCCCTGCCACACGCAGAGGACGCGGAGCCCCAGGGGTCAGACAGGGAGCAAGACATGGGCCCATGTCTCTCTCCTACAGCTGGGCGGCTCCAGGGCCCCGGGACAATCAGCCTGGCTACGCTCCTGGGGCGGGGGGACTGGACGATCAGGGGACAGCGCAGGCCCCGAGGCTCAGCAGGCTTCCCGCTGCCTCCTGCCCACAGCAGGCCACTCAGCCTCTCATCCTCAGGAGCTTTTCTGCCGCCCCACCCTCAGGACACAAGAGGCAGCTGTCCGCACAGCTCACTGGGCCCCAGAGCTCCCGGCCCCGGGCGACAGAGCTCCCCGAGCTCACCTGGGGAGAAGAGGAGGCAGAGTAGCAGCAGAAAGTAGAGAACCCTCATGGTGGCTGCCAGGGCCCCAGATGACAGACAGCAGGGGCGGGGAGGAGAGCTCCTTGCAGGCGGAGCGGAGCGGAGCGGAGCGGACGGGCTTCCAGAGGCCAGACGGCCGCCGTATTTATAGGGTGAGGGGTTGCGCAATCCCTCAGACGGATCTGAAGGGTGGTGTCGCAATCCTCAGAGAGAAATTCTAATAAATAACCCCTCATGTCGTTTGCCGCGAGCAGCCTGCGCGTCACGTGGACACACACCTCTCCGTCCAGCTACAGCCGGATTTAGCTCCAAGCCTGGAAACCGGAGTTGGCTCGTCCTGCCAACTCTATTTTTCTTTCTTTCTTTTTTTTTTCCTAGGCTGGGCAGTTCTGAGAAAAGGCGGCTCAGGCTGGGGCCGTTTGGGTCGGAATGGCTCGGAGAGCCGGTGGGGAAGGGGCGCGGGGGCGCAGGGAGTCAGGTGGCCGCGGGCTGAAGGCAAAGCAGGTGAGGTTCTCGTTGGGAGCTGTGTCCGCCAGGACAGCCTCACACTCCGCCCTCCTGCCCTGCACACCCGGGGCCGCCACCGAACCTGCAGAGATGGCGTTTTCCTCGGCCCGCGGCCGCTTTCCTGGTCTCTGCTTCTTGTGAGCTTTCCCCTCGATTGACCAGCACCAGCCTTTCTTGTTTTGGGTTTTCATTTTGTTTTTCAATGAACATGCGTCTCAAATCTTTTTTCATCCGCGGGCCTCTTCTGCCACGTAATGACTTTTTTAAATCAAGACTTTATCTTTTCAGAGCAGTTTTAGATTTACAGCAACCCTTAGGACAGGGTGGAGACCCCCACACACCTGCCACGCCCACGTGCACAGCCTCCCCCACTATCAGCGACCCCCACCGGAAGGTACATCTGCTGCAGCTGATGAAACTATGTTGACATCATCACCCAGAGTCCCTCGTTCACCTTTGGGTTCACTGTCGGTCTTGTGCATTCTGTGGGTTTGAAGACATTTATATAAACATGGATCCACCATTACGGTACCACACAGAGCAGATTTACTGCCCCGAAAAGCCTCTGTCTCCACCTGCTCATCCCTCCCCCTCCCCCGGCAGCCCCTGACCTTTTCACTGTCTCCATGGTTTTGGCTTTTTCCAGAGTGTTATGTAGGTGGGAATCATACAGCATGTAGCCTTTTCGGATGGGCTTCTCTCGCTTAGTAGTGATGCACGTAAGGCTCCTCCATGTCTTTTCATGGCTTGATAGCTCATTTCTCTTTGCTGCTAAAAAAAAAATTCACGCTGTGGGTAAATCAGTTTATTTGCCCATTCGCCTGCTGAAAGATGTTTTGGTCGCTTCCAAGTTTCGACAATGATGAATAAAGCTTCAATAAACATCCATGAGCAGCTTTTTGTGTGGACACGAGTTTTTAACTCCTTTGGGTAAATACCAAGGAAGGCGACTGCTGGATCACACGGGTAGAGCATGTTTGGTTTTGCAGGGACCCGCCACATTGTCTTCTAACGTGGCTGTGCCTTTAGCTTTCCCACGAGTGACAAGCGAGACTTCCTGTGGCTCCTCGTCCTGGCCCTCATGGGCGTCGGAGGCTCTCTGGCCTTCGGCCGTTCGGATGGGCGTGTAGTGGCCTCTCGTTGCTGGTTTAGTTCGTATGTCCCTGATGACGTACGACGAGGAGCATCTTTTCACACTCAGCCTTTCTTTTTTCCAACTAGACATGAGTTCCCAGGAAAGTTTGAACCGTGATTTCTCTCAGAAGCTGGCTCCTAGTGTGGCCCCTGGAAGTCAGGAGGCCGGGGCCCAGAAGGGTGGCGTGTCACTGAACCGCAAGGATTAGAATCCCATTCTTTCGACCGTGAAACTGGGGCGGGCGTTAGCTAATATTTAAAGGTTTCTCAAGTTTTCATCAATTCTAAAAACATTTTATTTATCATTGATTTTCATTGAATTCTGCAAGCAGCTTTTCCAGTGTCTCAGTCAGGGTTCTTTGTGACAAAAGCCGCTCTGGCTGATTAAGCAAGGGAGGACTTTCTTAGGATATTGGTTGATTGCAGAGTAACCAGGGGGCCTAGAGAACCTGCCGGCAGCTCAGCTTCCAGGAACAGTGTCCAACCTGCAGCACAGAACTGATCTGGCGAGGACCTCCGTGCTGCGGCCGCTATGCCGAGACACCTCACTGCGGTCACTGCCCGCAGCGGAGCGTCGTCTGCACCGAAACACGTCCTTCCCGATGCTTCTGCTGTGAACCTGCCCGAGGGAAAGACAGAGAGACACGCACAGACTGTGAGAGACAGAGAGACAGAGAGAGACATGGGGGGAGAGAGAGAGATAGGGGCAGAGACAGAGAGAGACAGAAAGAGACAGACAGACAGACAGACAGTGCATGTGAACATGATCCCGTCGTCCCTGCCCTCCTCCCCTGAGTCCTGGCCTTTGGTTCCACTGTGCCACTTGCCATGTCCACTTGGCAGAGCCTTGGTCACAGGGCCAGCTGCAAGGGCATCTGGGAGAGGAGGCGTGTCACGTATTCGGCACCACTGGAGACTCATTGTTGCCGCCCCAGGAGCTCTGAAACTGGAGGATTCCCCAAACGCTCCAATGCGTTAAGATGTTGGGTGAATAGAAACAAACGCGAGTGTGTTACCTTCAAATTTATTCATTCTTTTATTCAGCGATTCAGCTGTATTTATTTGGTTCCCATTATGTGTCATGTGATCTCTTAGGGGATTGGGTTCCCATGAGATATAGCTTTGTGGTGGCTTCCCTCGGAAGTCTAGCTGGGGAGACAGAAGAGCAGACCGTTAAATTGACACTTGATAGGAGTTCCGGTGGGGACACGCGGGGACCATGGCTGACCCTTTTAGGCGTGGAGGATATCTGGGCCACGGCCAGTGTCTGAGACGTGTAGGTGTGTTTGGGCTTCGACATGGCGCACTGACCGTTCTGGTCTTCCCCTTAGACAATGGGAGGCGTCGGAAGATGGGAATCAGACGAAAGGAGAGAACCAGCCGCCGTGTTGGAAGGACCCCGAGGGAAGCGCGGCAGGTGGATGCAGGGTGAAGACCGGGCTTGAAGCGGAGGAGGCGAGATGCTGGCGCGGTAAGTAGAGTCAGCCAGGGTCGCGAGGAGAGAGGAAAGCAGACGGGGTTCGGGGGCATGAAGCAGCCAGAGTCAGCGGACGCGGCGGGGGGTAGAATGGGCTGGGTGTCTGGCTCGGACGAGATGACAGGTGATGCCACGTGAGGGAGGCCGACGAGGAGGGGGGCCGACTCGGGGTCGATGACGACCCCTGAACGTCTGCGTGGAAGGAGCGTCTCGCTTCGGGTTTCCCGAGACGCCGAGCGCGAGGCAGGAATTGGAGGGAAGACGGCGAATCGAGAGGCACGGAGAATAAGGTGGGTGAGGGAGGAGCGACGTGGAGGCGGGAGGAGCGACGTGGAGGCGGGAGGCCGGCCCAGCAGAGGCGCCGTCAGGCCGCAGGTGGCGGCCGGAGCCGCTTCCACGCGCGTCCTGGGGGCGGAGCGACCCAGGCCAAGGGGAGATAACGGTGCCCACGCCTGGAGCTGAGCGGGGAGCCCGCTGCGGGCAGCCTGCTCATCCTCCCTGGGCATCGCGGCCCCACCATTCGCAGACATGAGCGTCGTGTTGCCGGGGGGGCGTTGGTGTCTCCAGAACCCATCAGCTTAGGAGGAGCAGTTAAAGCTGAGGGTAGCGAATGAACTCGCCTAGGGAAAGAGGGCGTTTTTTTTGTTTGTTTGTTTTGGTTTTTTTTTGTTTGTTTTTATTCCGAGAACGCCGGCCTTCGAGGGAGGTGGGAAGAAACCATGAGCGAGGGGCCGAGGTCGGGGGTCGGACCGTGTAAGAGCAGAGCCGGCCGCCGCTGCCGAGCGCAGAGAACTTCGTTGGAAGGAAAAGCGTCAGGAATGTCCATGGCCTTTTCTGTCCGGGGTTGGCGGGAGAGCAGGCCCCATCGTCCGTGGGTCCGAACGGAAATTGTCGCTGAGGACACGATGATGGTGGGGACGGGGCCCGGGTCCCAGTTTTTGGTAATGTGATTTAGGCCAGAGATAGAGCAATAGCCACGAAAACCACAGGGTGGGAGGGAGGGTTTTGACTCTCAGATGGGACGGGACCCACCGTGATTAAGGAACGGAGGCAGTGACAGGGTCCTGCAGAGGAAGGCACAGCCCAGCTGAGCCCACGGCCTCCCACCCGTCATGGCCCGGTGACACTCTGCCCGTGTGCTTGGTTCTAGTGGCTGTAGCCCGATACTTTGGACACCGACCTGCCTGAGTGGGCACTGAAGTTCTGGCCTCTCGTCCCTGGAGTCCAAGCTACCTGCGTCACCTGTCAGCCTCCGGCAGAGCCCCCTTCCTCCTCCGCTCTGGCTCGGAGTGGCTTTTTTATTTCTGGCACCTGAGTATTTAGTTTCCGTTCATTCAGTCTTGGCCCTGAAGTAACAATTCTCAAGGTGTTGTCCGCAGTCCGCCGACGTGTCCATAATGGTGAGCACGCGTCAGCACTCCGTGGCCGGGAGTCCCCAGGGGCGGGGTCCCAGGGGGCCACGATGAGAAGGCGCTGCCACAGAGGGCTCTAGATCCGGGAGGGGGCACGGGAAATGGCAAAGTGGCCCCCACGCTGCCTGGCCTAGCGGGGGCCGCTAAGGAGCTCTGGGAAAATGGAGCTTTTTATCTGTTTGAAGGGGATGAGACGTCACAGGTGGTAGAATGAGGAGAAACCTGGCCCTGGGCTTTGCCTTCTGAGACGTACTGGAGTGTGGGGGCTGAACGAGGGGTGCAGGAGGCTGGACTAGGAGAGACGCAGGGGTAGACGGCATATGCCTCTGTTTGCACGAGCCTCTGGCTTTCTGCTTCCAGTTTCAAATCCCCTCCAGGAAACTCTAGGCCAGGTTCAAGGCTACTTCTCCTGGGGAGGTCCAGCCCTGCTCCTGTCTCTCCCATCTGGTCTCTGTTCAGAGCCAGCTGCGCCTGGCACCTGTGGGCTGGATCAACCTCTCTTTTATAAACAGTTTCCCTGTCTATAAAACGGAGGTTCGGACAGTGCCCCAGGTTCAGAGCTGGCGTTGGTGGGGCTCTGGGCCAGGGAGCTGGCGTTGGTGGGGCTCGTGCAGGGGGCAGAGGGACTGGCAGTGAACTCGCACTGTCCCTGAGGAGGAGGGGGAGTGGCAACGGCCGCCGTGCTCGCGGACTGCTCGCGGGCGGCCATCCACGTACCTCCCGTGAATAGCGATCGCTCCTCATCACAGAATCACTCGATTGCATTTCAGCGATGTTTACCACACGAGGACCCCGTGCTGAGCCGGCAGGAGGGAGGAATACGCCCTGCTCTCTGGGCCACACGGCTCCTGTTGGGGAGCTGCGCTCATGTCTTCGGCCACCTCCTCTGGGAAGCCCTCCCTGACCTCCACCCCTCGTCCTAAAAGGGGCTGGGTACCTCTGAGCGGCTGCATCACATCCTCCTCCTCTGTCACAGTGACCGTCCTGTGCTGATCTGAGCAGAGAGCCCATCATTTCCCCCGCTGGAGGGCCTGGTGTCCTCGGTGGATAACGGGTCACTGTTCGGGGAAATGAATGAACAGAAGTGTTGCTATGGCCTGAATTGTGTCCCCCGAAATTCATGGAGTGACACTACCCCCCAGGTGCCTGTATGTGGGGACGGGGCCTCCAAGGGGGTGATTCAGGTAAAATGCGGTCATAGGGTAAGGCCCAGCCCATCGGTCTGTGTCCTTACGGGGAGGGAGAGACAGAGATGTCTGGCACATGGGGACACAGCAAGAAGGTGGCCGTCTGCAGGTGAGGAAGTGGCCACTCACCAGGAACTGAATCTGCCGGCCTTGGCCTTGGCCTTTCAGCCTCCAGGACGATGAGAAGTAAATTTCCGTCGTGAAGCCCCCAGTCTGCGGCGTTCTGAACGGCCGCCATAGCTGGCTAATGCAAGTGTCGTCCGCACTTTGGGTTAGCCCTTCTGGTCCCCTGGGCCACCGAGACTCCGTCCTGGCAGCACCCCACTTCCCGTCACCCCAGATCCTGGCACCTCCCCAGGACGCTGCAGCCCACAGCAGCTCCTGTCCTGTTCCGCTGAGTCTGAAAACAGTCTCCAGCCTGCACGTTGGCCGTGCCGGCCCACTTCCGGAGGGGGACCCCTTCATCCGCCGTCGACCCCGGGGCACGGTATCACCATGAAGACGTCTTATGAAAGGACAGCGTGCGCCAGGAGCTCCTCAGGGAGAAACTTAAGATTTAAGCACTTTGGCGTCGGGAAAAGTGAAAGGAAGTACGAATGTGCGTGTGCACATTCGCGAACGTGAATGCGGGAACAAACGCCGAGAGCCTGGATCCAACGCCCTGTGCGCTGTTCCTCTGGGGAAAGGGAGGCTGCGGGGGGCGGGGGGCGGCGCAGCGAGGAACCCCGCGTCCTTTCGGTCCGTTGTCTTCTGTTTGATTGTCCTGTTTGTTTCGAGTCGAGGCTTGTCGTGCCCCAGAGACGGAGGGCACAGTCTCCAACTGTCTAGGTCATGTCCTTGGCTGGCCGGTCTCCGGGATACGTCTCACAGGCCACGGTGCCGGCGCTGCCCGGAGGCAAGAGCTGTTCGTACCCTGTGTTTATCGGAGCAAGACCTGGATGCCGAGGGGTGGGAGGACCGGAGCGGGGGTGGGGCGGTGCTGGGTCGCACCTGCTCTGGGCCCCACCTGCTCAAGTTCAAAGGAGACACATTCCTTTC
>NW_011889158.1:758290-758771 GCF_000151845.1 Pteropus vampyrus
ATTTTATTTCCATTTCTATAGCAGCCTCAAGAAGTAGGCCTTTCGATGATCATTCACCCCTCTTTACAGAGGAAGACGGCCCCAGCTGGTTAGCAGGGCGTTCTTTGCTTTATTTATTCAACCAATATTAGTAATTAGCATCTTCCCTATGAGAGGTGCTGGGCTTGGTTTGGGGGTGCAAAGATAAGAGAAGGCCCGGTTGCTGTCCCCAAGGGGCCCACAGGCTCATGGGGGCACAGCGGTGTCCACAGCTGGATCGGGTGGTGGCCCACGACGTCACGTGGGTGCGAGGTTGGTCCCTTTGTGGCCTGGGCTTTCGAGGCTAGGATTTAAAAGATGAGCAGAAGTTGTTCAGCATAAAGAGCGGTCACGTGTGTTCGAAGAGTGAGCGGCGCCCTCCGAGGCGTTCCATGTAAGGGACCAGCAGAGCGTGTCACAGCTCAAGCCGAAAGAGGAGAGGTGACGACGGGAGAGACGAGGG
>NW_011889158.1:761586-763317 GCF_000151845.1 Pteropus vampyrus
ACGCCGCCCCGCCTCTGCCTTGGACTGCGAAATCCAGCTTCCTTGAAGAGAGCTCAGACCCAAAGCCAGCTTTATTTTTTAACAGAGTCAAGAGCAGGGTGTTTCAGAATAGAGTAGGAACGGCTGTGTTGGAGGAGAAAGAGGATTCAGCCCCCACCCCATCTCCACCCGCCCACACAGCCGCCTCGCTGTTTGTGAAGCCCGTGGAAGGCCAGGCTCTGTGCTGGATGCTGGGTCCCTGCCTCAGTAAATCAGCCCTCACCCGCAGGGAGGACCTCGATCCCGGCCCGGCTTTATGATCACGTGACCTGCTTGTGCTGTCTCCACAAGCAGGTGCTGCCGGCCACTTAGCACCGTTCCAGAAAACCTAGCCGGACTCTCCAATGAGGGCGCAAGCAGAAGCTTCACCGAGTCCCTTCCTGGGCCCTGGTTTCTTGCTCATTAAAAGGCGAATTTGAGCCATAAGCTTTCTAAGTCCCTTCACCTTCTTACGCTCGAACCTGTGACTGGAATGTCCTCCCTGGAGACCTTCACCGCCTCCTGGCGGAGGCACGAACGGTGGGACAGCACAGCCTGGGGGTCCTGCAGGCTCGGGGGGCTGCGATCCTCTTACCTGCATAAGGAACTGGCCTCGGGCGGCTCACGCTCTGTGCCTCAGTGTCCCCATTTGTACAGTGGTGGTAATAACTGTACCCGTCGGCTCGGGTCACCGTGAGAATGGCACGTTCTCACAGAACTAGGCGCCCAGCGAGTGCTTAGCGGACGGGCCCTCACTGTCGCATCGCGCGTGCGGGTGCCTGGCCGCCGCCCGCTCTGGAAGGCGGGGCTTCTTCTGAATCGACGTTGGATCCTGCCGTCTGCACGTGGCGTGGCCCCGCCGCGCTCTGAGCGCCCTTCTCCCATTGATCTTGTCCTCGCCCGGCCATGAGCGCCGCTGTCTGAGGCCCGACGGCGCTGTGCTCGGTGGGTTGGGTGCGGGGGCCGGAGCGGATCTCGGGGAGCTGTCTGATCCCGTTCTCGGCTTTGGACCATTGCGATCGAGTCTCATTGCACAAACACAGTTACACGTCAGCTGCAAGTACCTCATGCAGGCTGTCGTTATTTGTGTGCGATCGTGGTATTTCCTACCACCTATACGTAGTTACGCGGGGCTGAGCCCAGCACATAAAAAGTTATTTTTGCACCTTGACATTTTAGGATAACACATGATGTTACGCATATAAAATAATCAAAGCGGATGGAACGCACAGAAGAGACACAGGCAGGATGTTATCCACTCCCTTCCGGCCCCTTCCCTTCCCCAGAGGGAAGCACCGTTAAGGTCGGCTCTGGGCTGTTGCTCTGCGCGGACACACGGAACGTGCAAACACATTTATATCTTCTTCTTTCTTCCTCACACGAACGTGCTCGTGCCCCACCTTTCTGAACGAACGGCTTTTATCACTTGCTGTGTATGGCGTTCACCTGTCAGTAGGCCATGGCATGTGGCTATACCCACTTAACAATTCACCTGGCGATTATGCCCAGTCTATCCCGTTACCCCCCAGGATCCCCTTCTGACACCTGAGGAAGGAGCCCCGTGACCTGTCCCGGCACCTGCCATGGCCACAGTTCCTGCAGCCACCCTTGACGGGCACAGGGAAGGGCCCGGTGTCTCCAGAGGGAGCTTGACTCTGGGAGGGGATGTTTGGTGTCGACGTGCCTCGCATAGCACATTGCGATGTGCAGAGG
>NW_011889159.1:0-468 GCF_000151845.1 Pteropus vampyrus
TGTAGCATTTCAATTAAATAATGATATATATCTAATGTATATATCAGTGATCAATCTAGGTTTTACAATGTACATATTAACTTAAAATAATCAGTCTTAGTATCATGCTAGCTTAATTTTGGTAATATGTGGAACTGTTCTTCCTACAAACCTCTATTCCCTTTCCCCCTACTATATGGTATTGTTGTTATTGTATTACATCTATTTATGTTGCAAACACAGTATATTTTTGTAATGATTACTTTAGTATCTGTCATTATTTCTTTAGCCTGTTATAGCTTTGCTCCCACCCGTTTTCTTTGTGTTGTTATTGCCAAATATATTTCTATATATAACTATTATAAACTGATAGAATATTATATGTTTATTTTTTGCATTTATTTTCCAATCGGTTAAGAGAAGAATTGAAAAAAAACTTTTATAGGTAATAATTACATAATTACCTTTAACAGTGATATTTGTTTGTAC
>NW_011889159.1:518-1246 GCF_000151845.1 Pteropus vampyrus
ATCTGCTAGATATGAATGATGTTGCTTCACTTTCTATTTCTATTGGTTGAAGAGAAAGGTGGGTGAAGGGATGGAGATTTCCAGGAATGCTTTTTATTTTTAAAATGCCTCAGTGCAAAAATCTGGAATGTCTTCTCAGAAAGGAATTAATCTGAACCTGAATTAACTGATGAGGCAGATTCTGGATTTGAAGGCTTAGCCTGTAAGTGCTATCTCTAAAAAGAAAGAAGATGTATGCCTTCTAAAGGACTCTTTCCTCTCTTCATCAAATGATATATTCCCTAGCACAATTTTAAGAGTACTAATGCTCAGCAAATCCAAATCCTCCATTCTAACTGTCACTTCCTAGACTTGTAACTACACTGAATTACCAAAAAGAATTTTTGGTTCATTTGCATCTACAGCTATATAATTCTTTTGCTTTGGTGGGGTGGTTCTAATGTAGGGAGGAGGCAAGAAAACTAAATGTTAAATCCATCTATATTCAGAGATTGCAATGTGCTGATCAGCCCTTCAGCCAGACCACAAGGAAACTCACAGAACAAAGGAAGATTTCTGCTGGGATTGCTAACAAACCGTTTAACCATACCCTGAAGGGAAAATAGGAAAACAGTTTTTAGTCTCACCCTACACAAATAAACACAACCATTCCTTCTCTGTGACTAAAACCCTGCCGGAAACTATAGGTCTAAGTCTGGGAATTGCCAGCAGGCCTTTCTTACTACATA
>NW_011889159.1:1296-1575 GCF_000151845.1 Pteropus vampyrus
ATTCAGTCCCTTAATTTTGCTAATGAAGAAATAGAAACTCAAAAGAGTTTCATTGGACCAAAAGTATAGATCAAGTGTCAGAATTTAGATCTCATGACAGTGAACACAGTGCTTTTTCCACCATACGATATTTATTAACTAACTGAGCTCCAGAGTAATTCTGATTAAGTGAAATATTGCTTTGTATTGGAGGGATATTGGAAAAGGAAATATTAAGTTGAAGATGTGAAATCTATAGAATGAAAGTTCACTCAGTTTTAATTCCAGATACTCTTTTGA
>NW_011889159.1:2784-8549 GCF_000151845.1 Pteropus vampyrus
TTTCCTCACACAAACTCCAGATACTAGACCTTCCTCTCACTGTGTCATTCACAACCCGCTCCTACTCCACTTTCTCATAGGATCTTGAAACTAGATTAATGCTAGAACTATTGCAGTAATATTATTTAGTGGAGACTAGTGATGTTACTTAACCCATTGGTTGTATAGGAAGGAAACTGCTAAGTAATAGAAACGTTAAAAAAGCGACTTTGTCCAGCAAACTGACCTGCTCTATCCTAAAAGAAAGAGTCCAGGATCCAGGATAGAGAGACAATCTGGGATTCTGAATCTTTGGAAGCTACTCCTGAAAGAAAAAAAGATTCTATAAAGATCTATATTTTCTTTCCCTACTGTATATCCAATAGTGCAAGTTTGTGAAGACACAAGACATTGAGAAATTCAGCTCTCTAGTCTCACTGTCACTGCCTAGTCTTGATGCTCTTCTTATACTTATGTCACACCAGGGTTACCAACAGTTGATTTTGCTGCTTTGCATTTGTACATTTCTTTTTTTTTTTTCTTTTTAATGTTTAGTTTGGGTTTTATTTTTATTTTTTTAATTAAGTTTATTGGGATAACATTGGTTAATACAATTATATAATTTTCAGGTGTACATTATAATTTAACATCTAAATATTCTATTGTGTGTTTACCACCCAAAGTCCACTTTCCTTCAGCTACCATATATTTGATCAGCTTTACTCACTTCACCCTCCCCCTACCCCTTTATATTTGACCCCCTTTACCACATCTACCTCTCCCCTCCTCCCCCAACCCCTATCCTCTGGTAACCGCGTCTATTGTCCATGTCCATGAGTCTCTGTTTGTTTGTCCTGTTCCTTTGTTGCTTTTATGTTTATATCCCACCTATAAGTGATATCATGTGATTTTCCACTTTTTCAGTCTGGCTTATTTCACCGAGCATGATTATCTGGAGCTCCATCCATGTTCTCTCAAATGGCAGTATTTCACCTCTTCTTATGGCTGAGGAATATTCCATTGTATATATGTACCACAGCTTTTTTAGCCAATCATCTGTCCTAGGATACTTCACTTGCTTCCATGTCCTGGCCACTGTGAATAATGCTGCTATGAACATTGGTGTGCAAATATCTTCGGATATGAGTTTTTAAGTCTTTGGAGTAAATACCCAGTAGAGAAATTGCTGGACCATATGGTAGATCAATTCTTAGTTTTTTGAGGCACCTCCATACTGTTTTCCATAGTGGCTGTAACAATTTGCAGTCCCACCAGCAATGTATGAGGGTTCCTTTTTCTCCACATCCTCTCCAGCATTTGTTATTTCTTGTCCTGTTGATTATAGCTATTCTAACAGGTGTGAGATAGCATCTCATTGTGGTTTTGATTTGCATTTCTCTAATAGCTAGTGATGTTGAGCATCTTTATATATGTTTGTTGGCCATTCGTATGTCCTCCGGGGAGAAGTGCCTGTTCAGATCCCCTGTCCATTTTTGATTGGATCATTTTTGTTGTTGTTGTTGTTGCTACTGAGTCATATGAGTTCTTTGTATATTTTGGATATTAGACCCCTATTGGAGGCGTTGCTTGCAAATATATTTTCCCATTTGGATGGTTGTCTCTTTACCTTGTTGTTTTATGGTTTTTTTTTTTTTTTTTTTTTGCTGAGCAGAAGCTTTTTAGTTTGATGTAGTCTCATTCATCTACTTTTTCTTTTACGTCCCTTGCCTTTCAGGTCAAATTAATAAAATCTTCTTTAAGTCCAAGGTCCTTGAGTTTAGTTCCTATGTTTTCTTCTATGCATTTTATTGTTTCAGGTCTTATATTCTGGTCCTTAATCCATTTTGAGTTATTTTGGTGTGTGGTGATAGACAACAGTCTAGTTTCATTCTTTTGCAGGTGGCTTTCCAGTTTTCCCAGCATCATTTATTGAAGAGGCTTTCTTTTCTCCACTGTATGTTTTCAGCTTTTTTGTCAAACATTATTTGCCCTTATAAATATGGGTTTACTTCTGGACTCTCAATTCTGTTCCACTGGTCTGTATGTCTGTTTTGCTGCCAATACCATACCATTTGGATTACTGTTGATTTGTAATATAATTTGAAATTGGGCAGAGTGATGCCTCCAGCCCCGTTCTTTTTTCTCAGGATGGCTTTGGTAATTTGGTGTCTTTTGTGCTTCCATATAAATCTGATGATCTTTTTGTTCTATTTCTTTAAAAAATGCCAATGGGATTGTGATGGGGATTGCATTAAATCTGTATAATGCTTTAGGTAATATGGTCATTTTAACTATCCAAGAACATGGAATATCTTTCCATTTCTTTGTTTCTGCTTTGACTTCTTTTAGTAGAGTCTTGTAGTTTTCATTATATAGGTCCTTCACATGTTTCATTAAATTTATTCATAGGTATTTTATTCTTTTTGTTGCAATTGTGAAAGAAATTGGTTTTTTAATTTCTTTTTCTGACACTTCGTTGTTAGAGTATAGGAAAGCTATGGATTTTTTGAACATTGATTTTGTAACCGGAAACTTTACTGTATGATTATTGTTTCTAGTGGTGTTCTTGTGGAGTCTTCAGGATTTTCTATATAAAGAATCATGTAATTCACAAATAGTGACAGTTTGACTTCTTCGTTTCCTATTTGGATGACTTTTATATCTTTCTCTTGTCTGATTGCACTCGCTAGGACCTCCAATGTTATATTGAATAACAGTGGTGATAGTGGACAGCCTTGCCTTGTTCCTGATCTTAGAGGGAAGGTTTTTAGTTTGTCATCATTAAGTATAATGTTGGCTGAAGGTTTTTCATAGATGGCTTTTATTATGTTAGGGTACTTTCCTTCTATACCAATTTTATGAAGTGTTTTGATCATAAAAGAATGCTGTTGTTGAAGGCTTTTTCTGCATCTATTGATACGATCATATGATTCTTATTTTTTAATTTGTTTATGCAATGTATCACATTAATCAATTTGTGTATGTTGAAACATCCCTGTGCCCCTGGGATGAAGCCCACTTGATTGTGGTGTATAATCTTTTTAATATGTTGCTGTATTCAGTTTGTTAGTATCTTATTTAGGATTTTTGTATCTGTGTTCATGAAAGATATTGGTCTGCAATTTTGTGTGTGTGAGTGTTATCTTTACCAGGTTTCGATATCAGAGCAATATTGGCCTCATAAAATGAGTTGGGAAGTAGTGTCTCCTCTTCGATTTTTTGGAAGAGTTTGAAGAGAACAGGTAATCTTCTTTGAATGTTTGGTAGAATTCACTGGTGAAGCCATCTGGTCCTGGACTTTTACTTTTTGGTAGATTTTTGATGATTGTTTCATTTTCCATACTGCTGATCGGTCTATTTAGATTTTCCAGTTCTTCTTGATTCAGTCTAGGAAGGTTGTTTTTCCCAAATACTGGTCCATTTCTTCTAGGTTATTAAATTTGGTGTTATATACTTTTTCATAGTATTCTTGTATGATCCTTTGTAGTTCTGCAGTCTGTCATAATTTCCCCTCTTTCATCCCTGTTTTATTTGTGTCCTTTCTCTTTTTTCTTTAGTAAATCTAGCCAGGGGTTTGCCAATTTTATTGACCTTCTCAAAGAACCAGCTCTTTGTTGCATTTATTTTTTTCTATTGCTTTTTTTAAAATTTCATTTATTTCTGCTCAAATTTTGATTATTTCTTTCTTCTTGTTGACTTTAGGCTTCATTTGTTCTTCCTTTTCTATTTTTTTAAGATGAAGTGTTAGGTTATTTATTTGGGCTCATTCTTGTTTTTGGAGGTAGGCCTGTAATGATACGAACTTTCCTCTTATGACTGCTTTTGCCGTGTGTCAAAAGTTTTGATATGTTGTACTATCATTATTATTCATTTCTATGTATCTCTTGATCTCTCTTTTTATTTTTTCTCTGATCCAGTTATTCTTCAGTAGCATGTTGTTTAATCTCCATGTATTTGTGGTTCTTCCTGCTTTCTTTTTGTAGTTGGTCTCTTGTTTCAAAGCATTATGATCAGAGAATATGGTTGGTATGATTTCAACTCTCTTATATTTGTTGAGGCTATTTCTTGTGTCCCAGTATGTGGCCGATTCTTGAGAATGTTCCATGTGCACTAGAGAAGAATATATATATGCAGCGGTTTTGGGATGGAAGGCTCTGTAAATGTCAATTATGTCCAGTTGGTCTAACGTGTGATTTAAGGATGCTATTTCCTTATTGATTTTCTGTTTGGATGATCTGTCCATATTCAGCAGTGGAGTATTTAGGTCCCCTACTATAATAGTATTTTGATCTGTTTCTTCCTCTAGTTCTGTTAATAGTTGCTGTACATATTTTGGGTCTCCCTGATTGGGAGGATAAATAGTAATAAGTGTTATGTCTTCTTGGTGCATGATTCCCTTTATCATTATGAAGTGTCCCTCAGTATCTTTCTTTACCTTTTTTATTTTGAAATATAGTTCATCCAGTATTAGTACCATTACTCCTGCTTTTCTCTGAATGCCATTTGCTTGAAATATCACTTCGAGTCTATATTTGACTTTGGAACTGAGATGTGTCTCCTGGAGTTAGCATATGGTTGGGTTTTGTTCTTGAGCCAATCTGCAACTCTGTGCCTTTTAATTGGTGAGTTCAGTCCATTTACATTTCAGGTGATTATTGAAATATGAGGTCTTCTTATCGCTATTTTATCTTTTGCTTCCTGGTAGCTCGATGTTTCCATTGCTTCCTTGTCCTTGTGTTTCTGTTTTCTTTATTTTGGTTAACTTTTGTGGGGTTTGCCTCTGGTTCTTCTTGTTTTATGTTATATACTTCAGCTCTGAATCCTTGGTGTGTGGTTACCATTACGAATATGAAAAGGATAGTTATATATATACAGTTGTGCATTTTCTTCTACGCATGCCTTATCTCCATTCCACTTTGCAAATTTAGATCTTTGAATCCTCCCCTTTTCAGTCATTGTTGTCTCAATTTTTTCCTATGTATGCTGAACATTCATTACTATCTTGTTATAACAATTCACTTATTATTTAAGCTATAATGCCCTGTTCTTAGTAAGGGTTGCACTCCTCTGCTTCTATTTGCCTGATAGTCACTTGCTCCTAATTATGCATTTTTGTTGTTGTTGTTGCTGTTGTTATATTGTTTTAGGTGAGCTGACCCCTTTTAGTATGTCCTGTAGTGCAGGTCTCGTAGTGGAGAATTCCCTCAATTTTTGTATGTCTGAAAAGGTCTTAATTTTTTCTTCATATCTAAAGGAGAGCTTAGCTGAATACATTATTCTAGGCTAGTAGTTCCTTTCACTTAATAGGTTAAATATTTGGTTCCATTCCTTTCGGCTTGTAAAGTTTGTGCTGAGAAGTCTGATGATAATCTAATGAATTTACCTTTATATGCTATCAATTTCTTCTCCCTGGCTGCCTTCAGAATTCTATCTTTGTCATTGATTTTTGATAACTTGAATACAGTGTGTCTTGGTGAAGGCCTTTTGGGGTTGAGATAATTGGATATTATGTTGACTTCTTGAATTCCAAGCTCCAACTCATTCCTCAGATTTGAGAAATTCTCGTCCACTGTTTGTCTGAAAATGCTTTCTAGTCCCTGCTCCTTTTCCTCACCTTTGATAATGCCTATTATTCTTATGTGTCCTCTCCTGATGGTTTCAGCTAATTCTTGTATTTCTCTTTTATTATTTTTCATTCTTCAGTTTCTCTCTTCTTCCTTCTGATTTATTTCTAGAGTTCTGTCTTCGATATCACTGATCCTTTCCTCCATTTGGTCGACTCTATT
>NW_011889159.1:9764-10116 GCF_000151845.1 Pteropus vampyrus
TTCATTCTTCAGTTTCTCTCTTCTTCCTTCTGATTTATTTCTAGAGTTCTGTCTTCGATATCACTGATCCTTTCCTCCATTTGGTCGACTCTATTATCCCAGGCTTGCCATTTCATTTTCAACTCTTGCAATGTGTTCTTCATCTCCAGAATATCTATTCTGTTCTTCTTGAGGGTTTCAGTCTCCTTGCTCTGCTCATCTAGTTGTTTTTTTTTTAATTCCTGTAATTGTTGATAAGATTCATTTTGGATCTCATGGAGTTTTTTCAGAAGTACCATCCTGAAGTCTCTGTCATTTAAGTCACATATTTCTATGTCTGTAAGCTTATTTTCTGAAGATTTTTCTCTTTCTT
>NW_011889159.1:10166-11224 GCF_000151845.1 Pteropus vampyrus
TTTCTTTCTGAGATGCCTTGTCACCTTGGTTGTTCATGGTGTTTAATGGACTATTTCTCCACCTGGGCATTAATGAAAGTGTATTATGCTGTTTTCCAGAAAGAAGGTTTATTATATTAAGATCTGTCTGTAGTTTGTTGTAAAGAAGGCGCTTTTCTTTTGGTTTCCAGTAGGTGGCATCTAAGTCTCTTGGATCTCTGCTTTATATAATGCCTTAAAGTACCTGTGGTAGCTCTTATGTGCAGGTCCCACGCTCAGACATGCTGGCGTGCATTTGGGTGTTTTTTTGTTCAGTTTTAGATGTTCAGCTTATTGTTGTTGCAAGGGAAGAGATCTGGGGACGTCTCTCATTCCACTATGTTTTTTGTTGAAATGCAGCTCATAGCACTGGTCACCCGCTGGGAATTGAAATGTAGCTTACAGGGCTGGCTGCTTTTGCTGCAATTGGAAATGCCACTCACAACGATGGCTGCCCAGCTGTGAGCACTTGGTCCTGAATCACTGGAAGCTGAGCTTGGCAGCAAGCCAATAACAGGGCCCCAGGCAGTCTGCAGATTGGTTGGGGTGGGGTCTCAGAGAGACAGTGGCAGTCAGATCAATACTGCCTCAGTCTTTCTGCAAATTTGGTAACTGTTGTGAGTTCCCACATAAGACCCAGGTCACTGCAAGACCAGTTGCTGTCTCAGACTGGCCCACAAGCCCTTGGTATCTGCCCGAGTTCGTGATGGCAGCAGTGATCTGCCTACGCCTACGGTTGAAGTGAGGCTCACAGCACTGGTTGCCTCTGGCTTTGATGTGGCTCCTTTATATTATCAGATGTAGGTGTTATGATCAGCTGGACATCAGGCGATTCTCTACATTGATTATTTTATAATTTGGTTGTAATTTCAATGTGGTCTTGGGAGAAGACAAACTCTGCTTTACCTAGTCTGCCATATTCCTAGGCTCCACCATTACAAGACCTGTTTTCTTTTGTTTAGGATATTCTTGTCTTGTTTATGGTGAATGCTCTTGAAGAAGCTGACCAGAATTCTGCATTGCTTGGAATTCTTAAGATT
>NW_011889159.1:13884-14272 GCF_000151845.1 Pteropus vampyrus
TTGAGACTAACAAGAAAATCAGCAAAATAGTTATATAATATTCTAATTCATATTTCAAATTACCAATAACTAAAGTCTATAGTGAGAGAAGGGGGACTACCTTTTATTTTTTTCTAAGTAGATTAGACCATTCAAGTATATTATCAGCAATAAGTACCTTATTGTCACTATATGGGTGTCACTAAGTCTAACTTTTTATTATTATTATTATTTTATTTTATTTTATTATTTGTTTCAAGTATGCAGTACATTGGTTAGACATGTATATAGTTATAAAATGATCCCCCTTCTCTTGAAGGCTTTATTGCATTGCTTTTTACATATACAAATACAATTTTACTGGAATTAATTTGTGCATTGTGTGAGATATGTGCCAAATTTCATTATT
>NW_011889159.1:14642-16391 GCF_000151845.1 Pteropus vampyrus
TGTATGATTCAATTTATATAATTCTACTAAGCATGTTTAGAGATAATCATCAGGTTGAAGCAAGGAAGCGATGGCTATAGATGTCTGGATAGTGAGTTATCTCAGTGGAAGAGTATGGATTGAAGAGGTACATTATGGGTTTATAGGGATGTTGGCCCAATGTTCTGTTTCTTGATCTGGATGGTGGGTCTATGAATATTGGCATTATAATAACCAATTAAGTTGTGCATTAATGCTTTCTGTGTTTTTCTACATGTGTGCTCTATTTCACTATAAAGTGTTACGAATGTTAAACATATTTACTATCTTGATCAGATCCTAGTAATCAATCTTTATTGAGTACTACTAAGTGATCAGCATTTTCAAAGTGCAGCATTTAACTGAAAATATACTGTGATAAAATATACCTATTGCAAGACTATGATGATAATTAAATGAAATAAAGTGTCTGGAAGTACATAACTCAGCGCCTATTAGAAAATAAATGATAATTTATTATTTTATTTCCCTTGTATTTATCTGTACATAAACCCACGACAACCAGAGTTAGGCTAATAGATCTCTTTCAGTCTCCATCTCTTTTATGACAGTGATAACAGAGTTACCAGCATTCAGAGCTTTTTACTTGTGCTTTTTAATCATAGCCAGGGACTTACATAGGTTTGAAAAATCAGGCATCATTTTTCTGTCATTCTAAATGCCCAGCTCCTCCAATCCCCACTCCACGTTTAGCTTTACTCTGCAAATAATTCTTCCTCACTAACTCCTAAATACAACTTAATTTATTCTGCTAAAGGAAATTTTCAATCCTTCTCATCAACTTCCAACTCAGTCATCCTGTCCTTCCTGACTTCTACAGAAGATTTAAAATAAGACCTCTGGTCAGAGGTATCTGCTGGAGAGAAGTGATGCTGTTTCACTCTTTATACCCATTGGTTATAGAAAGAAAAAAAAAACAGTTATCTGAGAACTGATGAGGATTTCCAGCAAGTTTCTTCCTCTCTCTCTTCCTCTCTCCTTTTTCTCCAAAATGTTTCACTTGGAAAGAAAGAAATATTACTGTTACAACTGATATGAGGATTGATCCTTTGGTGTTACCCTTATTCATTGAATACCAGTTTTTAATACATGCCTGGAAGCCCAAAATATGCATGCTATTCCTATCAATATAAGACACTGAAGAAAGAAATTGAAGAAGATACAAATAAATGAAAGGATATACCATGCTCATAGATTGGAAGAATTAATATTGTAAAATTTAATTTATAAATCAAATGCTGGCAAGAATGTGGAGAAACAGAAACCCTCGTACACTGTCGATAGGATTGTAAATTGGTGCAGCACTATGGAAAACAGTGTGGAGAGTCCACAAAAATTAAAAATAGAGCTGCCACACTACCCAGCAATTCCACTTTTTGGTATTTATGCAAAGAAAAAAAAACACAAAAAAGATATATGCACCCTTATGTTCACTGCAACATTACTTACAATAGCCAAGACATAGAAGCAATCTATGTGGGTGTCCATCAGTAGATGAATAAATAAAGAAGATATGGTAATATATACAATGGAATATTACTTGGAAATAAAAAAGAATAAAATCTTACCATTTGCAACAAGTTAGATGAACCTAGAGGGTATTATGCTACATGAAATAAGTCAGAGAGAAAGACAAATACCATATAATTTCACTTATATGTAAAATCTTTAAAAAAAAAAAACGAATGAAAAAATAAAACAAAAGAGAGA
>NW_011889159.1:17703-22498 GCF_000151845.1 Pteropus vampyrus
AAGTCAGAGAGAAAGACAAATACCATATAATTTCACTTATGTGTAAAATCTAAAAAAAAAAAAGAAAGAAAGAAAAAAGAAAACAAAAGAGAAACAGACCCATAGATATAGAGAACAAGCTGATGGTTGCCAAAGGGTAGGAGAACAAGGAAATGGGTGAAATAATAAAAAAATAAATAATAAAGGCATTAAATTGTGACTATTGTTAAGCCTGGCGGTGGGAGGAAAGAGTGGGGCTGCAGAATGGTCAGGGTAGGCATCATTTAGAAGTCGATATTTGAATAAAAGCAGAAAGAGGGTGGGGAGGGCACATAGCAGGTATGCCGAAAAGAGCAGAGGAAACAGAAGAACCAATCTGTCCAAAAATGCTAGGGCAAGAGCATGATTAGATGCTCCAGCAACATGTGGCTAGAACGGAATGTTCTCTGGGAAGAAGGGATGAAGACAGAGAAATAACCCAGGTCCATCATGTAGGCCACTGTTGCAGATTGTATTTCCAAAACATGATGATAGTTTTTAAAAATGTAACATTCATATACTATGTCAATTAGGACTTTAATTCACTTGTTAATAATGTTAGACATGAAACCCAATAATAGTTATGTTTCAAAATTATGTATTTTATTGAATCATTTTGCTTTGTATCACATAATTTTGTAACAACACACAGCAACATATTGTTTACATTAATTTAATATATTTAACAAATTTCATTATTATAAAAGAAAATTATCTCAAGTTTGGATCAATAGAGCACTCTATCAAACATCTTCATTGAATTACATTTTTGTTTCACATACTGATCTTTGACTAAGAGTTAATAAAAGATATGGCTATTTTTAAATGTTTGTTACTTCTAGAAAACAGGTATGTGACTCTTCAACATTTGTATGTTGTTCACTGTGACTATAATATAAACCTATGAAATTTTTAACTTGGAGGATAAAAAATATCTGTTCATGAACTAATATGTTTTCTTTGATATGGTAAAAATTCATTATTGATCATATTTTCCTATTTTACTTGGTCCCAGAAATTTCAGAGCTAAAAATAAGGTACAGTCAGTAATTCTATTATCTTTAGTTTTATTGTATCTATTAATATAAATTCCTTACTTCTTTCTATATACTTTTGTTAATGATGGTTCAATCATAAAAATAATATATGCTCATTTCAATAACTTAAATATCTCAACTGATTTCTAACATAAGTGCCCCATCCTGTAACTTCTAATCTGCTTTTTCAGAGGTAAGTATGGCTAATAGCTGGAGAGAATACCCTTTCAGATATTACATACAATACTCATGAGTTCTTCCCAGCAGCCAGAAGTAGTTTTAAAAATAATTTCAATCTTTAGCTTGCTTCTCTCAAAATAAGAACAAAATATATTTACTTCATGATATTTATGCTACTTTCTTATTTAACCCCACTCTCTTTCATTCCATAGTATGTATAAGATTTATTTTCCAATATCCTTCCATAGAACTTTTTTGAGCCCTATCGCCTCTCCTGTCCCCCACAACTTCTTCAATACATTGGCGGGCTAAATGCTCACATGGCTTCTAGAGTTTCAGGCACAGTATCTCTGCTTCTTTCTTTTATTTTCTATTGCTAAATTGAGAAACCTGATTTACTAATACTCCTCAGTAACCAAGATCAAAGGGAAGGGCACATGGAAGAAGAAACAAGACAACATTCTTTTTCAAAGACAATCAGATTTCCCAGGCACCACAGTGATTCCTCTGTAAGCAAAGGCATTACAGCTGTGGCACTAGGAAAGTCAGTTACAGGGATCAAGGCCCTGCCTGTCATCTATGAAATTCACAGTTCCATAAAATCAGAGGAGCAACTTCAGGTTTCTACTCGTTACATTAATTAATATTCCCTGGATTCTGAAATACAGATCTATTTTCTCATTTACATAAAGGAAGGGAATTAATGTACCTAAGTTGTTTGCTAAAATTCTTCAAGCATCACTAGCAAACAAAGAGAAAAAAAAATCTATTCTTTAATTGATTTATAATTGTTCGGCAAGTCCAATTATTTGAGGAAGTAGATTGAACCATGAAAGGAAAATTACCTTATTCCTCCAAAAATGTTTAAAAGGGTAATGGGTTTTTAAATTCATTTTTTTGTATTGAAATGGATATTCATAATTATAAATATTTTGATAATCTTTTATATTTTTCTAACTTAACGCTCTATCATTTTATTCTCTAAAGAGCAAATTGTAAATTATAATAGCATCGTACTGGTAAGATACATATTTATTTATCATTTTTAAATTTTTTCCAGCTTTGTTGAAATATAACAGACAATTAGTTGCTTGTATTTACATTGTACAATTAAATGAGTTTTTCAATTATAGTTGGCATACAATGATGTATTATTGTTGCCTAGCATAGTGATTAGAGATCTATATAACTCACAAAGTGATCATCTCACTAAATCTAGTATCCCCTCTTTCCCTTACATATTTTTGACAACACTGTTAACTATTTTCCTTATGTTACACTTTATATTTCTATGTCTATTTTGTAACTATCCATTTGTACTTCTTAGTCTCTTTGCCCTTTTTTGCTGTCCTTTAACACTCCTCCCATCTAGTAGCCCTCAAAATATTCTCTGTATCTATGAGTTTATTTCTGTTTTTATTGTTGTTTGGATTCCACATGTATATGAAATCATGTGATATTTGTCTTTCTCTATCTGACTTATTTCATTCAGTGCAATACCCTCTAAGTCCATCAAGGCAATAGCTTTTTCCATTCCTTTCCTTTTAGTCTGCGTGTGTCTTTTAATCTGAAGTGAGTCTCTTGTAGGCAGCATATGTAGGGATCTCATTTCCTTATCCATTCAACCACACTATCTTTTGGATGGAGCACTTTATTCTTTTCCATTTGAAGGACTCGTTGATAGGAATGTAGCTATTACCACTCTTTATTCATGTTTTTGAGACATATTTTTTCTTCGTAAATAAGTCCCTCCAACATTTCCTATAATGTTGACTTGGTGTTGATGAATTCCTTTAGCTTATTGTTGTCTGGGAAGCTCTTTATCTGTCCTTCGACTTTAAACAATAGCTGTGCTGGATAAAGTATTCTTGTTTGTAGACCCTGGGTTTTCATCACATCAAATATTCTGTGCCAAGCCCTTCTGTCCTGCATAGTTTCTTTTGAGAATTCAGCTGCCAGTCTTATGGGTGCTCTCTTGTAGGTAACTAACTGATTTTCTCTTGCTGCTTTTAAGATTCTCTCTTTGTATTTAACCTTTGGCATTTTAATTATGATGTGTCTTGGTGTGGGCCTCTTTGGGTTCCTCTTTCTTGGGACTCTCTGAGCTTCCTGGGTTTGTATGTCTATTTCCTTCACCAGGTGAGGGAAGTTTTCCATCATTATTTCTTCCAATAGCTTTTCAACGACTTTTTTTTTCTGGTACCCCATGACATGGATATTTTTACATTTAATAGAGTCCCATAGGCTCTTTAAATTATTATTATAGTCTTGGCTTCTTTTTTCTTGCCATTCTGATTGAGTGTCCTTGGCTTCTCCATCTTCTATATTGGTGGTTTGACCCTGTTTTTCTTTTTTTTTTTTTCTTTCAATACACAACTTTTATTGTATTTTTATTGTATCTTTAAAATACCACAGGTAAGTCTAAGGAATCATCCAACATCTTGACGTTTCTGTAGTTGGACAACTTTGACCTTGTTCATCAGCCTGCTGAACTTTTCCTTTTTCAGAAACAGAGATACTATCCAAATATTTTCTGATATCCTTGTTTTTCATTGTTGTGCTTGTTGAATCAAAGCAGCTGAATTTGATACAAGTCTAACGTCATTTCCTTCAAGAATTAACTCATCTTTCTGGGCTTGAGATACTGAACAAGAAACATCTGACCTCATCTGAATCCTGCAGATGTATTTTTCACCCTAGAAATTTTGAATTTCAACGAGAGAACCATTCTCCTGAATAACGATGTTGATGGGAAAGTGAGCATACACAGACTTCATCTTGTAATGGAAGCCCAGTGTAACACTGTTGATCATGTTCTGTACATGACTATAGACAGTGTTAACAGTAGTTGGTTTCTTTCTATTTCTCCATCATTTGTCAACGTGAAGCCTCTTCTTTTTCTTTCCAAGGAAACTGAGTTCTGCATTGATGTTATTGAAGCCCCTCCGCAGGGAGCCTCTGGGGCCCTTCACAGAAACTGAGCGCCCCTTCAGAGCGATACCCACATTTTCTGGAAAATTGACAGTCTGATTGTTGAGAATGGTCTTCATCCTCGCAGTAGATGCAGCAAAGAGCCGATCCTCTTCTTTATCCACTCTGTTTATCCATTCTTCATCTCAGATAATGTGTTCTTCATTTCTGACTGGTTCCCTTTTATAATTTCCATTTCTATTTTTATGTTTTTTATTTCCTTGTTAAAGTCCTCACCGAGTTCTTCTACTCTACCCCTAAGTTCATTGAGCATCTTTATAACCAGTATTTTGAACTCTGCATCTGTTAGATTGCTTGACTCCATTATTCCTGGATTTCTGTTCTGTTCTCTGATATGGTTCTGTTCTGTTCTCTCATATGGTTTCTTTGTCTTCCCATTTTGGCTGCCATTCTGTGTCTGTGTCTATGTACTAAGCAAAGCTCTTATACCTCTTGGTCTTATTAGTGTGGCTTTGTGTAGTAGGTGTCCAGTGACACAGTCCTGAGAGGGATTCAACTGCAGGCCAAGTTTAGCCCACCCTGTGGGGCGACCTGTTAAAATTCAATGAGCAATTCACATGCTGTGCTTA
>NW_011889159.1:22548-30379 GCF_000151845.1 Pteropus vampyrus
TGTAACAACTTTGGTTGCAAGAGGGATGAACAAAGCCTCTATCATCTATGCCATTTTTTCCCCTATCATTTTTTGAGAGTAGAGACTATTGGACAAAAGCAAAAGACTGAAACAATTAAGGAAATGTTATCTGTGTAAGCTTTTCTCTTATAATTGGTATTTAGACTGGCTAAAGTTGATGTTTTAAATGATAACTTCTAGCATTAAGGGTGTGGTCCACAGAGATATAGAAAGTGGACAGGAAATACTACAGTTGAATAATGTAAATATTTGTCATTCCTGGGGGTTTTTTTGTTTGTTTTGTGCTTCTGCAAGTTTGGGAGTTTTTCACTGTTTCTATTATTTGGTGATCACTCTAGAAATAACGTATACATAAAGTCCAAATTGAATCAGTATCTTTACCCAATTCTTGGATAACACATAATTATAAGACTGATTTAACACCCTACTCTCAAATTTATATTATTGTTTTGGGGTATTTCATTATGTATTACTTTTAAGCTCCACAGGATAATCTTAGTATTGATTTATTAGTTGATATATTTACTCCTCTTTGTTCTTCATTTCTCATTTCATCCCGGACTTTCTATCTGGAGCTACTTTCCTTATGCCTGAAGTACATTCTTTAGAATTTTCTTCATTAAAATCTACTGGTGGCAAATGATCTTGATTTTCATTAATCTAAAAATGTTTTCCTCATTCTTGAAGCATATGGTCATGAAGTGTAAAATTTTAGGCAAGCAGTTATTTTTCTTGGGCACAATAAAACACCACTGCACTATTTCTGGTGTCCATTATTGCTGCTGAAAGCCAGCAGTTAGTCTAATTATCACTCTTTAAAGATAATTAACCTGCATTTAGCCCCTCTGGTTGCATTTAGGATATTCTTTTTGTCTTATATATTCTGTTGTTTTACCAGGGTATGTCTAGTGTGTTTTATTTATACCGTTTGGAATATTTTGAGCTTCTTAAATATGTGAATTGGTGTTTCATCTGTTATGGAAGCTATTTTCAGAAGAGGTAAGCATCATCATCAATGCTCATAAAGCATTCTTCAATATCTTCTGTACCCGGAAGCAGAATCTGTCTGGCTATGGCATAGGTTCAGTTTTTACTAGAAGGACAACTCACCTAGATTATCTGCTTATCGCTACCATGGTTAGCACAGCAGAATTCTGCACCTTCTATTGAATGGTGATTGTATATGGCTGTGGGATTCTGTATACCAGGTTTCTCATGCACTGGGATGGCTCATGACCCATTTGAGGGATGGCGCTATAATGCTTAATGGTGACAAAATTGCCTTTTGGGTTAATGGCTGTTTCTTTTCATGTTTGCCACGTGCTATTGTGAAGATTGGAATATTGTGACTCTATTACTTTGGGGCAGTTTTGTAACATAAACATCAAAATATATGATCTCCAGCGCTCTTTGTTTGAGATGGGAAAATGAATTGAAGATGATACTAAAAGACAACTTAACTTCATACTTTCCATAGAAGCTGGGATCCAGAGATGCTTCTGGAGGTATTTATACAAAAGATTTCCTTTTACATAAGGCTTTTTAACCTAGGGAACCCTTCATTACTACTAGAGATCATTTTTCAGTGGGTTTGGAGATAATATTTAACCACAGTTAGTGGTAATGTTATACCTACCAAGGATATTTTTCATCTTTCTGGTCAGATATACAGCAAGCTGATGTATACCCTCTGTTGAACCTGTGCAGAGACCACTAGAAGTCACCTTACGGTCTCAAGGACTTTTTCCAAAGTCTATGAGATAAAATTTATATTTTTAGATGTTCAAATGTGCACTTAATATCCTGAAAAAACTGAAATAATAATTGAGAACAACAGATTGGATTTAGGGATTTTGAGGCCACTGTTATCTTTAATGAGAAGGAGACTTGTACAGGAGCTATGGGTGTCATTATGTAAGATAAATGCAAAATTTGTCATTTCCAAAGAAGAGTAAAGATGGTGATGAGGGAAATCTTTTGAAGGAACTAGAACTGCTACCTAGTAGCTGCCTTGAATTATATAAAACGCTGTCATTTATTAAAAGGAATCGTCTTATCAATATGTATATCCATGAATTAAAGTGATAAGAATAGTTTTAACATAAGGATACTATTCTCTTCAGAAATTGAATGTAAGGTGATATGATGTAATGACTAAGCTTGTGGGCTTTGGAATCACAATTGCTTGCTCAGTCTGGAGTGTCCCATTTACTAGCCTTGTGTCTTTATAAAGGTTATTTAACCTCCATCACTTTATTTTTTCCATTTGTGTGGATGAAAAGGGTATTTATTTCACTGAGATGATGTGATAATTAAATAAAAATATGATGTATAAAAAGCCCTTGATAAATCTGGGTACAGAGTAAAGTGCTCAAAATTGCTCATAAATTTTAGCAAATATATTTTTTATATTGAAGTATAATTGACATATAACATTATATTAGTTTCAGGTATATAACATGATTCGGTTTGTATGCTTCATAAAATGATCACCAGAATAAGTCTCGTTAACATCTGTCACCATACATAGTTACAAATATATTTTCTTGTGATGAGAACTTTTAAAATCTACTGCATCCTCATGACATATTTATTTTATAGCTGGAAGTCTGTGTATTACATCCTCATGACTTATTTATTTTATAGCTGGAAGTCTGTACCTTCTGACCACCTTCATCCATTTCATCCACTAAATTTTAGTCATTCTTATTTCAGCAAAGTGAGTACTTTTTCACCACCGATATGAAGGCACATGAAGAACTGTGGTGGGTGTGAATTAATGCAGAACTTTAGATATGTATTTGTTCTTTAAAGTCCATTCATGATCTGAGACATTACATTTATATTAATATAATGTGTAATAATTATGTAAAGTAGGATCAAATGTTTAAAATTATGTGATTACATCAAAGGATGTAATTCATAGTTTTTCCATAGTGTTCCTTCCATTTCCTGAACACTCTGTAATGTATTCATTAGCCAAGACTTCTTATATTTTTTCTTAGGATAAAGCAAGAGAAGAGAATAAATAAGCGGACATGCCCCACCAAGAAAATGAGAAAATCATAATAGGGCCCAGGAGTAAGGAATTGAACATTTTTTCATATGAAATATTAATTATTCTAAAGCAGAGCTGTTGTGCCAAAGGCTGACTTTGAGTCCTTTATCCATCTCTCAGTCTTTGCATACTCTGTATCTCTGCATACTTTGATTTGGACAGTTGGCTTTATCACATTGTAAGTGTTAGTGCAATACAAAACCCTCCGTTCCACATAGATCACTTCCTCTAAGCCCTTTTCTCTATGTGTATTCTGGAGGTACCACCAAACTTGGTGACAGCATCAGGAGACAAACCTGAAAAACCTTTCACTCAGGTTAATTTGTTGACCAACTTTCAATTCTTTCCTTTATAAGAGACATTCCCTCCCTGTAAGGAAGTACAGACTATACTCTCCAATCAACAGCTGTAAGTCTGTTAAGTCATCAGTTGGCAAGGGAGACCGCTTCTTGAGATGCTCACAGAATCACAACATATTCCAGTATTGAAATACCCAAAAGGTCACAGTGCCCTCATTTCAACTGTAAGAGGTTAAACCATTTCACCAAATATACAACACTAAGTTATGGCGCACTTAGGACAGATTGAAGTTCTCCTAGCTTGCAATCATCTTTCCTCCACCCCGCTCAGCTCCTAACACACTCACTCACACATTTGTCAAAACAGTTCTGTCTTCAAGTAAGAGAAATTAATGCTCCTAATGAACTCAAACTCATGTGCACATCACTGACCAGCACAGAGCTGGCTCACAATAGGGGCCGAAAAAATGTTTCAGATACAAGTGGATCAAACCTTTAAAGCACTGAATTAAAACAATCTTTTTAATGCAAGAAATTCTAAGTTTCAGAAGAGGTCTTTCATACTGAATCTTTAACTAGTAACTAATGATGCTAGTAATTTCTGATGCTGATTGGTTCTCCAACACTGAGATTACCCAATCTAAGAACAAAGAAATGAGTTCCTTGGTTCCTATTACTTGGGATGTGGGTGGAGGAGAGTCCTAGTCCTCACTAAGTGAGACTTACCTGCTCCCTGAATTCTGTCCTCTCTGCTTTCCAGCATGGTGTGTCTGTTGTTCCCCAGAGGCTCCTGGATGGCAGCTCTGACAGTGATACTGATGGTGCTGAGCCCTCCATTGGCTTGGGCCAGGGACACCTCACGTAAGTACACACATTATGGGTTAGCTATTGTGGGGGTGAGGGAGAAGGAAGGGAATTAGCTTTGTCACTATGTCTAGGCCATGTCCCTTTGTAAACTGTGACATTTTCTTCAATGACCACCTATCTTTACCATTTGGATCCTCGTTTCTTTCCAGAACAAAAGGAGCCTGGCTGTTTGCCCTCTGTGAGAGCTGCACAAGGGACTCCACATATAGGCCATTTCTTCTCAACTCTCTTCCAGTAAAACCTCTCCAGCCTTGCATCCCATTCACTCAGGAGCTGGGGAAAAATTTTAAATTATAATGTTAAAATAATTCCCCATCCAGCAGTTCCATTTATTATGTAGAGTTGTGCCAAGAAAAGGGAAAGTTTCTCTGAAATTTTATGGGGAGTCAAAAAAGAATTAGAAGGGTCTCTTCTAGAAGATCCTGTGTTATGGCCTCAACAGGATCTGTGACGTTGGTGCTACTCCCTAATATGTGAGGATATATCAAGTGGCCTCCCTCATTATCTCTTTTCCTTGCTCCTTGAACTCCAGTGTTTATAAGGCCTGATTCCTGTGCTGGATGTTCTCTGACAGAATTTTACGTGAAGCTACTGGAGGGTTACAAGGAGAGTCAATTTACATTTATTTGAAAAAAAAAATCATTCTAGCTGCCACGTGGAGCTTGAATGGTAGGGGTTCACAAGTGGAGTCAAGGAGACCATTTAGGAGCACAGAAGATTTCTCCAGGGAAGACATGCCTGTGGCTTCATTTAGTGTGGTAGTGATGAAGACAGTGGTAAAAACAGATTTGAGATAGATATTTGTACGACTTGATAATGAATTAAAGGGAGGAGAGGTAAAAAAATCAGGCTTATCTAAGGATTTTGTCTTAAATAATTTGAATAAATTTGGTGGTGCTGTTTATTGAGATAGAAAAGACTGTGGAAGAAAATAATTTAAAGTGGGAAGTTAGGAATAAATATTTTGTTTAAGTTTGAAATGATTTTTTTGACATTTATGCAGAGCTGTCAATAGGACAATTGAATATGTGAGATTGGAGTTCAGGGGCTGGCCAGGGCTGGAAGTATATATGTTGGTGTTATTGACACATGTACTATGTTAAATTGCAAGAAAATGGAGGTGGTTACATAATGAGAGACAGGGAGACAGAGACAGAGACAGAGATGGAGAGTATGTATGTAGCAGACGAGAAGGAGGCAAGAGTCAGCAAAGGGGACGGAGAAAGGGTGACAGTGATGTTGAGGAAACCCTGAAAAATGTGATGCATGGAAGTAAGGGAAAGTAGATTTTTCTAAGAGAAGGGTGAGGCCAGCTGTGATAAGAACCTCTAAGAGGCGGGTGAACTAAGAACATGACAGAGAAGTGAGCACTGGGTTTGGTGGACTTGACATTTGCAGTCAGTGGAGTATAAAAAATGGAAATTCGGTTGGACCATTTGAAGAGAGATGGGAGCTGAAGAAGTAAAGGATGGATTACAGATGACTCTTTTGAGAAGTAAAGGATGGATTACAGATGACTCAAAAGAGTCATCTGACCTTAGGGAAAGACTGTGCTCTGGGATCAAGGAGTCAGCTGTATCTGAAGTATAAGAATAAAAGAGCCTGAGAAGCTGGGAGGACTAGAGAACCAAAGATGTTCAGTCATCAGCAAGGAAGCCCTAGTTGCCTTGAATGCTGTGGTAACTGGTTGTACAAAAAGCCATTAATTATAAAGCAATATTAATTAGTGGCCTAGACTATACTTATTACCCTAGATGATGTAGTGACCTACCCTCCATCCGCATGAAGCACCATATTTTGCAGTTACTACGTACCAGGCCTATAAATTTCAGTATGTAGTTCTCATAACTATCCGATCTTATCTGTAGCAATTAAAAATATACATATCTATGGAATCTAAAATTCAAAGAATTTAAGTAATTTACCCAGTGTCACATAGTTAGTGCTAGAACCCAGGTTATATAGTCTAAATTTCAGAATCTAGAAAGTTCCTCTCTTCTGTGTTAGCACACTTCTTTTGTATTAGGTTTATGTATATTCCCTTTATACATAAACCAATGTGTCTGCCCTTATATGTTCAAATTGGTAATTAGTAATAAAATTAGTTGAAGACAATTGCAAAATGATGATGAAGATATTATTTGCCTTAGGAAGTTAAGGAATAGAAAGATCTTGTGAGCTTACATTCATACAGGGGATAAAAATTAAAATAGCAATGTATTTATTGAGTACTTATTATGTGATTAGCACTAGGAAGAATCACTATTTAATTTCACACCTCACAATATCCTGTGAGGAATATACTATCATTAAATTTACTTTAGTAATAAAGAAAAAAGACTCATGGGTCTTGAAAACTGACCCATTGGAAGAGCTCATGTTCAAATTTATGGTTTCTAATTCTAGAACTTGGACTCTACCTACCATTAGTGAATAGTGTCTTGATTTGGTCTGAATAATTGATGAAAATTCTGACGTTCATATATACCAGTGTGGGTCTTAGTATTGGTGGCAGTGAGATGCAAAGGCTGCTAGTTCCAATAATTAGAAGAAATTTTTATTCGTTTTGTATTTATTATTTGAAAAGTTTCATGCAGCTTCACAGCTTCACACTATGTGCAGGCTAACGAACATATATTGAAGAACGCAGAGAAGTATCAAATACACTCTTCCTGAGATTTATTAGCAAATTGGCCTAGGGTTCCCAAATAAAATTCAGGATGCCCAATTAAATCTGAATTTCAGTGAAACAATAATTTATCTGAAATCTAAAATTAACTGGGCATCCTGTATTTTAATTTGCTATATCTAGCAACCGCAAGTTGGGCACATGAACATGGACTAACAGTGCTAACTATACAAGCTAACATACAAAAATACACACCGAAACACGTAAAAACGAACTTTTTTTTTTATTTTTCAACTTTCTCATGTGTCGAGAAGGTACTAGAGAATTTGTGAATAGTAAAATAGCTCTGGTATGATCAGGGTCTACTGCTCTCTGTCATCATCTCTAAGCAAAGTCTGGGGCCTGATCATTTTTTGTAAACTGTCTATATGAAAATGTCATCTTCTTTTAGTTTCTCCCCTTCTGGGAGGACTTGACTACAGAAGTGAGAGTTCTACACCTGGCCAAGACTGGTTATTTGGTACTAACTGACATTTGGGGATTAGGAGACAGAGTTAGAAATGAACACAGAGCTGGCTCACAATAGGGGCCCAATAAAATGTTTCCAATACTAGCGGTCAAACCTTTAAAGCACTAAATTAAAACAATCTTTTTAAGGCAAGAGATTCTAAATTTCAGAGGAGGTCCTTCATACTGAATCTCTCACCAGTAAGGATGCCAGTCACTTCTGATGCTGATTGGTTCTCCAACGCCTCGGTGCCTATTACTTGGGATGTGGGTGGAGGTGAGCCTTAGTCCTCACTGAGAGAGACTGGCTGTGGGACGAGAGGCGTGAGCCCTGAGTGTCTCTCGGGTGAAGGCGTCCAGGAGGAGGTGGGGACGGGGCAAATCCTCCTCCGGCTCCCGCTTGGGGATCTGCAGCCAGCACGGAAGCCGAGCGGATCCCAGAACTGGGGA
>NW_011889159.1:31897-34608 GCF_000151845.1 Pteropus vampyrus
GGGGGGCGGGGGTAAGAGATGGGGGAAGGGAGGTTTACGGTGCTGTCTGGTTGGGTGAAGGTTTAGGGGAGCAGAGATGAGAATTGTTCAGAGGAGAGTCACAACAGTCTGTCTTGGCTGCACCCTTCTTGATTCCGAAAGCCCTGGAATAAGGGTGCCTCTGTTTGTTGCATAAGCATTTTATTGAAAAGTGTCAGACTAATTTTTGAGGGGTGGGGGGAACATCTGAAACACCTCTGATCTTTCTGGGGCTTCTTTTAGGTCTAGATTTCTTGCTTTCTCTGCCCCTAAGTCTATATATTTTTACATAGTTGAAATGACTGCGAAACCAGCTCTCTGAATTATAATTTTGTTACTTAGCATAACAATGTAACTATTCTTTTAAGCTAACAGTATTCAAGTAGTTATATAATATTTCTTTTAATGGTTGGAACAATTTACCTCACATTCCCCTTTGTTACATTTTTGAAATTTTACATATTTTTTATTTTTAATTTACATTCCTTTTATTTCTAGGGCTCACGAACATTTTTTCACATATTTCTTGGCTACTTGTTGTTACTACTCTAAGAATTATCTATTGCCCACTATCTCTAGGGTCCTGGTGTTTCTCTCAATGATTTTATGGGTTCTTTATGCAGTAAGGTTGTTAACACTTTGCTGATATTTGATTCAGCATTTTCCTCAGTTTGAGGTTTATTTTGAGATTCAGTTCATTATTTTTCATAGGAATTCATACACTTTTAATTTAATGAAATATATTGCAAAATCGGTAGCAATGATTTACCATCAATCTTAAGCCTACCATTTTGTGGTATTTAAAACTGTTTTCCCCATGTTTCTCTTCTTTTAAAAAATTGTATTTATTGATGCTGTTCATATTGGGAATTGTCTCAGGCACTAAGCACAATTGTTAATGAGTCCCAAACCTTGCCCAGAGCTCAAATGTCAGCTTAAAAAGAGAGACAATTGTAACACGATAACAATTTCAATAATATATATGCTTGTTTGCAAAGGAGAGGGATTGGATCAGCTGAGTATAAATATAAGAAATTAAAAAATGAATGACTGTTTTTTGCTCCTTTTCTTCTCCTCCAGGACTCATGCTTTCCTGGAAGTCAGAGTTAGAGAATCACCTGTGCCTTTCTTGTTGCCCAGGGTAGAACCATTTCTGTGGTGCTCTAAGCTGTGAGTGTAGCATTCCCAGGATATCATACTCTGTATCTCATCTTCCCCAAGCCGTTAACCAATTCACCCTCACTACTTGAATCATATTTTCTCTCTAATTAAGGCTAACAAATAGCTACCAGACATTAAAGGCTAAATCTCAGTTATCACTTTAAATATTTTAAGTGCATTAATTCTCACAGAACCCTAAGAGATAAGTTAGTATTTTATCTCTCTTTATAGGTGAGAAAACTGAGGCACAGAGGAATATAAAAACTCCCTCAGCATCAATCAGTAAGAGGATTTCCACTCAGGCAGTCTGGCTCCAGAATTCATGCTTTTAATAACACGCTACATGCCTTGCAAAGATTTATAAACACCATTTATAAATTTATAAGACATTTATAAAAACAATGAATGACTGTTTCATGCTATGAAAAAAAAAAAAGAACAAAAACCCCCACAAACTTCCTCAACATCTCTCAAATCTGACCTGCCTGTGCTGTGAGGATTAGCTTCCAGGCTCATGGCACTAACTCCTGTGCAGCCACATGGCCAGCCCTGAGGGAGGCTTGTCCAAGACTAGATCTGGGACTAGAGACTGGAGGCAGAGGGGCAGCCCACCAGGGAGACTTACCCTGTCTTCCTCACATATCCCCTCCACCTTTTCTCTCCTAGTTGAGCCTACAGTGACTGTGTATCCTGCAAAGACCCAGCGCCTGCAGCACCACAACCTCCTGGTCTGCTCTGTGAACGGTTTCTATCCAGGCGACATTGAAGTCATATGGTTGCGGAATGGCCAGCAAGAGGAGGCTGGGGTCATCTCCACAGGCCTGATTCGTAATGGAGACTGGACCTTCCAGACCCTGGTGATGCTGGAAACTGTTCCTCAGAGTGGAGAAGTCTACACCTGTCAAGTGCAGCACCCAAGTCGGACAAGCCCTATCACAGTGGAATGGAGTGAGAAGCTTTCTGACCTCATAAATGCCTCACCCACCATGAGGGGATTTAGCTTAACCCTGAGTGTCAGGTTCTCCGCTCCCCACACGATATTTTCATTTGCTCCATGTTCTCCTCTCCTTCAGCACAGGTCCTTGCGGGTAGCCCTGTGATAATTTCTATAAATACCTATAGCTCCTGGGAGGCAATTATGGATGGCAGACAGAAAAGAGATTGTCCCTATTTTGAGCCTTCCCATGAGATCACATGTCATGGTTCTCCCTTGGTCCTGGGATCAATCAGTCCCCTATCTCAGGCTGAGCCGGTACTTCTGCACTGTTTCTCTGATTGTATCATTGTGATCTGAGAAGAGGTACATCCTCTATAATGTAGGGACCTTCCTGACACAAGTGACTCCAATCTCTGCTCTGCCTTCTATAGCTCTGTTACCCTAGACAAGCTACTCAACCTTATTGAGTCCCAGCCTCCTCCTCCATCAGATATTGAAGAAGTAGTCTTATTTCAGGGCTGTGATATTTAAAGGAGTTCAATGCCTGAACCTTGTATCTACTCAGTGTGATTTTTAAGTCTGTTTTCTAGAAATG
>NW_011889159.1:35771-38436 GCF_000151845.1 Pteropus vampyrus
TGCAGTATCTTGTCTTTATTCTTTCCCTGTCCCCTTTGTATTCAACCCTCAGTGCTGCCTGTGTATCTGAACTGGCCTTTTGCCCACATTTCTTTATGAAGATTTTCTCAAATAAACATGAAGTAAAAATCTCTATTTCATATACCTTCAAGGACAAGAAGTAGAAAAAAAAGAAGAGAGATTACATGACAATTCAACCATGGTTTTCATTTATATTCCTGAATTTTGGTCACATGTGGATCTGGAAGGTTTCCTTGTTTTCTTCCGTGCCTTTTCATAACTTTCTAGTATTCTGTAATTGGGCATGTTTTCCTGAGCTAGGAGAAAACCCTTAATGAACCCATGTCATGGTGGTCTCCTACATCTTCGTGTTCCCAAAGACAAACACACAGGTCCCTTCACACAACAGGGTTCAGAAATGGGACACGAATATAAGAAATGCAGGTAACTTGTAAGGATGTTATGCCTTCAAAATTTTTATAAAGATGTTCTTTTATCTCTTTTTCTCTGATACTTAAAAAAGAAAGTATCTAAACCTGAGTACTCTCTTTTCATAGATTAAGGGTAGGCTTCAACACTTCAATCTTTTTTTTTTTTTTTCTGTCTCTGAGGTAAAAATTGCTGGCATGGTGACTTTTTTGGCTTGAAATGTACCCTTCCCCGTAAATAGGTCTCGGAATAGGCCAACAGGACACAGTAACAATTTTAGTAGAAAAGATGCATTTCTGAGGTCTTCCAGATTGTGTGACAAACTTACTGTCTGTCACAGGAAAATCCTGTATGGATCTTACCATAGCAGAAACCAGAGGCAAAGCTGGGAGACAAAGGGGAATGCATAGATACACTGATGTGCATCCAAACAATGAGACGCTCCGCACTGGAATAAAAACTGAGAATACCGTGCTACGGAATAATTTTTAAATTTGTATTTGGAGCAAGATACAGGAGTGTTTGTATAGTATTAAACATTGAAAAAAATAAAATAGAGGAGGAGAATAGGAATATATAGCTATACCCATTCTCTCTCTCCCTCTCTCTCTATCTCTATCTCTCATGCACATTTATCTTTGTAAATAGGAACAATGGAGAATTTTTTTTTAAAAAAACGGTTGCCTGTAGAGAAAACAGGGTTGAGAGAGACAGAGCTAAAAGCTAGACTGTTCTAAATATATCTTATTTAATAATAGTTTTATCTTGAGAAACATTCAAATATTTTCTATAATAGAAAGTTTAAATCAAAAGTTTAAAAACAATACATAAAAACTAAAAACAAACAATAGAAATTAACTTGACAAAAAGTATATAATGAGAAGCAAGCTAGAAAAGTAAATCAAACTTTTTTGACTCTTGCACAAAATATTGTGAAACAATAATTATAAATTAGTATATAGTTTTAAATTTCACAGACTTTAATAACATAAGGAGTTGGTTAAATTTTAGACAAAGGCAATTAATTTGTTTAAAAGATAATGGGTGCTATTGTTTCATCTGAATTGTCAGTTTCAAAGGTAAATAAAATATAAGTAGATAATTGATTCAGAAGTTTATTTCAAAGGAATAGTCATATGAATACAATTTACTGCTGTCAGAGATAACTATTATGCATAAAGCTTATTTTATGCATATTTTAATTATGTTATGTGAGACTGGTTATCATCCTGTAGGAATTTGATAAGCAATAGTAACATCTGCCATATGCAGATGTTTTTTATCTGCAAGTTGAGATAAATTCTGTTTAATCCCAGGGTTGCAACTTTAATTTCGCTTTATTCTCTTAGATGAAGAAATGAGTTGTCTCATTTTATTTGAGAACTGTGGTGTGAAATTATAAGACAGAATGAAAGTGTATGGCATAAATATTTAAATTTGCTTTATTTTTCCTTAACATATTGTCTCACTTGGCAGATAGATCTAATGTAGGACACTTCCAGTGTTGGTCAATTCATGTCAATGGCATCACCAATGATCCTAGGGCTTTGCATCTCATATTTTTATCATACACCACATGTCAGCATTCCTGAGACGGTAGTAGGTTGCCTATAGCAACTTTAGTCTTCATATTCTCTCACAAGGACTTCCAAAGGCAGGAAAAGAGAACCATTCCTTCTTAAGTGATTTTCATAAGGAGCAACTAGACTTTACCAGAGCCCTCCCAGCAGACCCACTTCCACACATATTAGGAGCACCCTGGGTTTACACTGGTAGGCTCAGTGGAACCATGATTCACCCTTTGTGAAGTGGGCCTACCTCCCTTGATGCATGTGAGAAGAAAAGGAGCAAAATCATATTTTTTAGAAAGAAATGGTAGATAGAGTAGGAGAGAATGAATTCAGAGTACATAAAGTATAGTTTCTGGTACTATTAGATTGTTTATATTTTAATTATTTCCTCATGAAGCGTGATAGATTCTTGATGGGAAGCATCAATTCAAGATTGTGAGGTTTATTTTTTTTTAACTGAGTATTAAATTCCAGCCATACATCTAATTGCGACAAACAAATAAATAAGCAAGCAAGAGGATTATTTATTCGTTTTTAAAACTTATGCTGATAGTTAATTTTATGAGGAAAAATATATTTTCATGGAAATTTTTGAAAAAAGACATAATTAAAAATGACTAGCTTTATAAGATGCTAGAACCTATTATACATTAATTTTAATAAAC
>NW_011889159.1:40261-45833 GCF_000151845.1 Pteropus vampyrus
GGTATAGAAGGAAAGTACTTCAGCATGACAAAGGCCACATATGAGAAATCCTCAGCTAATATCATACTTAATTGAAAAAAACTGAAAGCTTTCCCTCTAAGATCAGGAACAAGACAAGGTTGTCCATTCTCACCGCTCTTATTCAATATAGTATTGGAAGTCCTAGCTAGAGCAATCAGGAAAGAAAAAGAATAAAAGGCATCCAAACTGGGAATGAAGAAGTCAGATTGCACTTTTTGTACTTGGACAATTTCTTAAAAAGTCAAAAATACATTTGCCATATGAAGTCACTTTTTGCACTTGGGCAATTTCTTAAAAAGTTAAAAATACATTTGTCATATGACTCAGTGATTCCTCTCCTTGGAATCTACCTAAAAAAAATGAAAACATATGTCCTCACAAATATATGTATGTAAATGTTCATAGCAGCATTAGTCATAAAGCCAAAGACCTGAAACAATACGAATATCTATCAGTTAAGATAAACAAAATGTACTATATTCATATAATGAAATACTATTCAGTAATAAAAAGTAACAACTGAAAAACATAAAAAGAAGAAAATGATACATGCTACAAAATAAATCAACTTAAAAAAAATGTTATACTAAGTGAAAGAAGCCAGACACAAGAGACTACGCAAGATTCCATTTACATAATATATCTATAACCGGCAAATTTGTAGACACAGAAAGCAGATCAATGGGTGCTTGGGATAGGGGAGGAGATTAACTGTAAACAGAGAACATTTTGAAGACGATAGAAATGTTCTAAAACTGGATTGTGGTGATAGTTGCACACCTATAAGTTTACTAAAGTCATTGAATTTTACATGCATAAAAAGTGAATTTTGTGGTATGTAAGTTATACCTCAATAAACTTGTTAAAAATAAACTTTTTAAAAAAGAAATCTTCCTAAGGAAGACAAAATCTGAAAGATATACCAGAAAAAAATTATTTGATTAAAAAATTTTTTTAATTGAAAGAAGTAAAATTAAAAGAAATACATAAAGCTCAGGAAAAAAACTGTGACACACATGTAGACATTAGACGTTCTTATTATGTAAAATTTCCAACAAGTCAGTAAGTTAACAGAAACCCAACAGAAAATTGGGCAAATTATACAGACCATTTACATAAGAGAATATACCAATGGTCAACAAACATAAAATGTTTATCAAAACTCACCGATAAACTGAAAAATGCAAATTCAAATAACAATATGATGAAATTTTCCTTCTTCCAAATTGGCAAATATAATAGTTTGCTTTTTAAATCATGGATTTAGAAGAGTCTATGAAAATGGATTCTTTCATTTACTACTATTAGGATAGTGAATGGGTGGCTGCATGGCAGTATCTACTATAATTAAAAATGCATACGCTATGTGACTAACGACAAAAATTTATTTTTAGATATCTATATTAAAGAAATGATATTATGTGAGCTCAAGGAGACATAAAGCAGAATGTTTGGAATAATAAAAACATTTTCAAATTCTGAAAGAAAAACTAAAATCTGTCTTGCTTATAAAAATTCTATACATCAAAATATTATGAAACATGTGAATGGCAACATGCAACAAGATAATATTTAAGTATTATAAATGGCAATATAAGGATAAATTGCTATACCCTTTCGGTAGTTTAGATAATCCAATATCTCCATCCCAGGTGTTTACACTCTAGATAAATTCTCACATACATGCCCAAGATAACATAAAAAATGTAATAGGAAAGGAAAGAAACAGTCTGAATTTTCAGATAGAGAACGGATAAACTATGGGATAACAACCCAAAGAAATAATATACAGAGTTCTAAATAAATGAACTAGCACTATCAACATGGTTAGGGAATAAATTATAGTGCCAGTTAGGATGATGAAAATTACAAACTCCATCACTGCCACCATAAGAACAAGAAAAAATGTGTAAACTAAACCAAACAGATAAATATTTTTTAAAGACTTCAAAGGGCTTTAGATACAAAGAAATCTAACAATGCCAAATTCTGGAGATGAACAACTTCTGCTTAGGTAAGCATGGACAAGTGCACACTCTCAGCCCTTGAGACATCTGTTGAACATCAGAATGTGTGAGAAATTGGGCCTGGCACTGAAATGAAGATTGTGATGTGGTAAGGAGAAACCAGATAAGTTTTAAATAACTCTGTGGGCTTGTGTGATAAACTGGAATCTATAGAGGTCCCCCAAATAACACATGCTACTTTTCCCTGCCAGTTGATTTTCCTTCCAGAACTTTTGCTAGGTTTATGGTAGCGGGGTGAGAACTTGGGAGGTAGTTATATAAGGCAGAAAAACTTCTTTACAGTGTCATGTAAATGAACATCGGTAAGGAAATCAAAGATATGAACAATACTTAAACTATCTTGGTTTAATTAACATTTGTAATTGACATATACATAATACATAATACATAATAACTACAGGATAAATAATTAAATTTCACAAAGAATATCTATGAAATAGGCCATATGTTATGTACATAAAGCAAGTCTCAATAAATTTTACAGGATTAAAATCACACAGAATGTATTATTTTATTTGACCACAATCTTATTAAATTATAAATCAATAAGATTGGGACAATGGCCAAGTTTTTGGAAGTGAAATAATACACTTCTAAATAATCTACTGTCTATCAAAGAATAATCAGATGAGAAATTAAATATTTTAAAATAAAGGGAAAGATAAAATAAGAGAATATTGACTTGTGGTCAGGATGGATGAGTAGGTAAATGCTGTGCTCACCTCCTCCCATGACCACATCAAAATTACAACTAAACAATAGAACAACCACCCCTGAAAACCATCAGAAGACTAGCTGAACAGAACCTCTATAACAAAAGATATAATAAAGAAGCCACACTGAGACTCGTAGGTGGGGCAGAAAAGCAAAATAGACAGGTTCACACATCCACGTGTGGTGGTTAAAAATTGAGAGGGATATCTTGGCTGTAGAGGTCTGAGGAGCAAAGGGTCTCAGCCTCACAGTGGGCTCCCCAGCTCAGAGCACCAGTGCCAGGAAGAGGAGCCCCCACAACATGTGGCATTGGAAATCAGTGGGGATTTAGTTCGAGTGAGGTGGAGGACTGCTATAGACACAGGTGTCTTCTTAAAGGGCCAAGCACAGACTCACTCACTAGCAAATGCTCAGGCTAAGCTCCAGAGAAGGAACTCAAACAGTGCCAGGGACACACTAAGAGGAACTGAATTGTCTGGCTTCATGGTAAGGTCTGGAGGGGCAGCTCTGGCCATGAAAGAAGTGCTGGCAGGTGTCATTGTTCCTTTATTGAGCCCTCTCCCCGCACACTAGCAGGAGCAAGTGGGCTCCATTAACATGGCTAATACTGTTGGCCGCATCCTGATGATTTCCTGAGAACCTGCCTCACCCAACCCATGCACCAGCCTGAATCTCTTTCATTGGCTGTTCCTCACAGGCTGCTGGCCTTATGCTGTGGATTTTCTTAAAATTTCTCAAAGGCCCATAATCCCTAAAAAGCCACAGCTGGCCTTTGCATCCCTATACCAGGGGTCCCTAACTCCTGGGCCACAGACTCGTACTGGTCCGTGGCCTGTTAAGAAACAAGCTGCACAGCAGGAGGTGAGCTGCAGACCAGAGAGTGAAGCTTCATTTTTATTTGGAGCCGCTCCCCAGGGCTAGCATCACTGCCTCAGTTCCACCTCATATCATCAGGTGTTGGATTCTCATAGGAGGACTAGTCTCTGGTGCCAAAAAGGAACCACTGCCCTACACCACTTGCTACATAGCCTCCAGCCTGTCACCATTGGCAGCCAGCCTTTGTTCACAGCATAACTTCTCCCAAGTGCCTCCAATTCCAGCACAGGCAGATACCAACCACAGATTATGTTACTTCTCCTACCAAGTGGACCCGGGCAGGGCACAGACAGCAGCTAACCAGGGCCTGCACCAAAACCCCTTCCAAGGGGCCCCAGAATCAACAGAATCAGTAGCCAGCTTCAGATCACACCAGAGTACCACCCAATTAACTCCAAAAATGACATACACAAAGGGTGGGCTCAGCAAGCAATAGAGCCCCACTAGGGAGAATCCCTCTCTGTGGGGTCAGCCTCTGTACAACAGCTTGTCCACTGTAGTCATGGCCAGTCTTCACAGCCAGTCATCCTGAGGGTCAATGCCAACACTGACATGCCAATAGCAGTAAAGCTCAACTATAAAAGGAGGGCACATACAACCCACACAAGGGATACCTCTGGAGCGCCTGGTTTAGGTGACAAGGGAGTCTGCACCATTGAGCCCTACAGAAATCCTTCTACATAAAGCCACACAGACTGGGAGATGTAGCAGATCTATATAATACATAGAAACAAACATAGAAAGGGGAAACAAACAAACATGACCCAAATGAAATAAAAAAGAAGAACACTCGAAAAATAAGTAAACAAAATGGGAGCAAGGAACCTACCAGATACAGAGTTCAAAACACTGGTTATAAGGATGATCAAAGAACTTAGTGAGAATTTTTTTTTAAAGCATAAAAAAGGACATAGATTTCATAAAATAGAATCAGTCAGAAATGAAAAATATAGAGGGAAATAGCGTAGATGATAGAGGCTCTGTTCATCCCTCCAGCGACCAAATCAAAGTTGTGACAGAAACAAGGAGCAAACGGCAAGGAAAATCGTCTGGAATCTAGATGAACAAGCCTTACAACTAGAGAGAGAACTAAAAATTCATCCTGCAATGGCAGAAGGTAGGATAGGACGAGGACACGAGACTGTCCTGTTCAGAGTGGTTCAGTGGGACAGAGGCTACAGCAGCAGCAGCCGGCAGCTGCAGACCACTCTTAAAGGGGCTGTGTCTGCAACTGAGCTTTCGTGGTGATAGACCTGCTTGCTCTGAGCACCAGCACCAGGTCAGCTGCGTAGGGGACACCAGGGATTTACAGGGGGACACTGAGTTGTCAGAGCGAGGGCCAAGGGGAAACTCGCTCTGTACAGAAGTGCCCGTAGTATGCACTGTTCCTCTGTTGAGACCTCCCCACTCCCAGTGCGGACTCAGTGCCTCCATAATTGAGACGTCATCAAACTGGATAACAGAGATCACTCTACCCAGAAGATTCCCTGAAACTCTGCCTCCCCCAACTCTCAGCTCCACTCAAGCCACATCCAGGTGTGTCCTTGCTTAGTCAGGTGCCCCTTGCTGAACAGCGCCTAGACACACTGGTGGCAGCTGGCCTCAGTTTCTGGTGTGGCCTTTTGAGGCAACTACAAGCACAGCATCTGTGGACTGCTTGCTAAATCTTAACAGGTGGCCCTGGAGGGGTAGAGGTTTGGGCTAAGTTTGGCCTGCAGCTGAACCTCTCTCAGGATTGTGTCACTGGACACCGACTACACAAATCCACACCAATAAGACCAGAAGACTTAGGAGCTTTGCTTAGTACATAGAAACAGACACAGAAAGGCAGCAGAAATGGGAAGACAAAGAAGCAGAAACCATATGAGAGAACAGAACAGATATCCAGGAATAATGGAGTCAAGCATTCTAAAAGATGCAAGTTTAAAACACTG
>NW_011889159.1:47128-48470 GCF_000151845.1 Pteropus vampyrus
ACTACACAAATCCACACCAATAAGACCAGAAGACTTAGGAGCTTTGCTTAGTACATAGAAACAGACACAGAAAGGCAGCAGAAATGGGAAGACAAAGAAGCAGAAACCATATGAGAGAACAGAACAGATATCCAGGAATAATGGAGTCAAGCATTCTAAAAGATGCAAGTTTAAAACACTGGTTGTAAAGATGCTCAATGAACTTTTGGGAAGTGTGGATAAATTCAGTGATATGAAAAACATAAAAATGGAAATGGAAATTATAAAAGGGAACCAGTCTGAAATGAAGAACGCATTGAGATGAGAAGTATATTCAATGGAATAAATGAAGGAATAAACAAAGTGAATAAAGAAGAGAATCAAATGCCCTATATACAGGATGGGAAAGCCAAGGGCACACAATCAGAATGGCAAGAGTAAAGATGCCAAGACTATAAAAATGATTTAAGGAACATATGGGACACTATTAAGGGTCCAAATATCCATCTGATCGGCGTAACTGAAGAAAATTGAGATGTTGAACAGCTGTTCGAAGAAATAATGATGGAAAACTTCCCTAACCTGGTGAAGAAAATGGACATAAAATTCCAGGAAGCTCAGAGAATTTCAAAAATCAGGGATCCAAAGAGGCCCACACCAAGACACATCATAATTAAAATGTCAAAGGTTAAATACAAAGAGGAATCTTAAAAGCAACAAGAGAAAAAGATAGCTACCTATAAGGGAACACCCATAAGACTGACATCTGATTTCTCAAAAGAAACTATGCAGAACAGAAGGGCTTGGCAAAAAGTATTCGACAGGATGAAGAACCAGGATCAACAACCAAGAAAATTTTATCCAGAAGAGCTATCATTTAGAGTTGAAGGACAGATAAAGAGCTTCCCAGATAAAAATAAGCTAAAGGAATTTATCACCACCAAGGCAGTAATTCAGGAAATGTTGGAGGGACTTCTTTAAGAAGAAAAAAACATGTATCAAAAATAGGAATAAAGGATGGTAACAACTACATTGAACTACAAGACCCCTACATGTTGCCTATAAGAGGCTCACTTTAGTTTAAAAGACACAGACTAAAAGGAAGCAGATAGAAAAACATATTGCTTCGATGGGCCTAGAAGGTATTTAAGTCATACAGAGAAAGATAAACACTAAATGATTTCGCTTATATGCGGAATCTGAGGAATAAAAAGAATAAATTAATCAAAAACAAACTCACAAATATCGTGGACAATTTGGTGACAGACAGAGGGCAGAGGGGTTTGGGGAGCTGAGAGAATGGGATGAAGGGTTAAAGAAGTACAAATTAGTAGGTGATAGATAGTCACAGGGATGGGGAGCA
>NW_011889159.1:48520-50486 GCF_000151845.1 Pteropus vampyrus
GAATCTGAGGAATAAAAAGAATAAATTAATCAAAAACAAACTCACAAATATCGTGGACAATTTGGTGACAGACAGAGGGCAGAGGGGTTTGGGGAGCTGAGAGAATGGGATGAAGGGTTAAAGAAGTACAAATTAGTAGGTGATAGATAGTCACAGGGATGGGGAGCACGGCATAAGTTAGCATTCATACGTTGTCTAGGTGGGGGGTCAGGGGATGGAGGGAACATTGGGGGGATCGTTTTATGAACTATATAAATGTCTAACCAATGTACTGTATACTTGAAACTAATTAAAATAACTAAATTTTAAAAATACAATTACAAAAAATTTTAAAAACTAAACTAAAACAAACAAACAAAAAAACATGATATCACCTCACACCTGTCAGAATGGCTATCATCAATAAATCAAAGAACAACAAGAGTTGGTGAGGATGTGGAGAAAACGAAACTCTCATACATTGTTGGTGGGATTGCAAATTGGTACAACCATTATGGAAAACAGTCTGGAGGTTTCTCAAAAAAATTAAAAATGGATATATCTTTTGACCCAGGAATTGCACTTCTGGGTATTTATCAAAGAATTCATAAAGATCTATGCCTATGTTGACGGCAGCACAATTTACAATAGCCAAGATATGGAAGTAACATAAATTCCCATCAACAGATGATTGGATAAAGAAATTATGGTTCATATATATAATGGATTATATTACTTGGCCATTAAAAAAAATGATGTCCTCTTATTTTTTGCCTGGTTGGTGGTCGTGGTTATTATTCTGGTGGTGTAATTCGTCCGGCGGAGGATGATTATTATATGATTTCACTTATATGTGGAATCTAAGGAACAAAAAGAACAAACAAATCAAAAACAGACTCACAAATATAGAGGACAATCTGGTGACAGACAGAAGGCAGAGGGGTTTGGGGGTCTGGGAGAAAGGTGAAGGGTTAAAGAAGTACAAATTAGTAATTGATAGATGGTTACAGGGATGGGGAGCGTGGCATAGAGAATACAGTTAACATTAATGTAATGGCTATGTGGAGAGCCAGAAAAGAGAAAGAGCAATTAGGGGGATCATTTTATAATCTATATAAATGTCTAACCAATGTACCATATACTTGAAACTAATTATAAAATAAAATTTTAAAAAATAAATGAATGGAGACTATCTTTACCAGCTGAAAACCTCAACCTAGTAAAGATGTCGATTCTCCTCTAAATTGATATCCTAGTTTACTCTAATTTCAATCAAAATCCCAGCAATAATTTTAATAGTTGTAGACAAAGTTATTCTAAAATTTATAAGAAAAAGCAAAGGAATTAGAATAGATAAAACAAACTTGATAAAGAAAATTAAGTTGAGAGATCACTTTAACCACATTTAAGACCTTTATATAGCTATGGAATCAAGACTGATGGGTATTGTGCAGGATGGACATAAATTGATGGAACAATATAAAGAATCCAGAAATAGATCCACACCAATTCATTTTGACAATGGTGCAAAGTTATTGAATGAAGTCTTTTCAGATGGTGCTGGAAGAAGTGAATATCCATGGGTGGCGGGGCGGGGGGGAGGCTGGGGAGGAGAGAAAGAAAAAAGAGAAGGAAAAAAAAAAAAAGGGAAGAAAAGAGACCGAGCCTCATACTTTATTAAAAAAAATCACTCAAAATAGAGCAAATACTTGAATGTAAAATGTAAAACTTTTAGAAGGAAACACAGGAAAAAAAATCTTTGGGACCTAGAGTCTGGTGAAGAGTTTTTAGACATGACACTAAAAGTGAAATCCATAAAAGCAAAACATCAATAAATAGAGCTTTATCAAAATTAACATTCTGTAAATATTCTGTTAAATGAATGAAAAGATAAGCCACATATAAAAAAATATTTATAATCTCTAAATATCACTAAGGACATGTATTGAAAACCACATGATATCACTTATATGTGGGATATAAACCT
>NW_011889159.1:51161-53684 GCF_000151845.1 Pteropus vampyrus
ATACACTAAGAGTGAAAATGTAAAGTGATACAGCTTCTCTGGAAAATAGTTCGGCAGTTTCTTTAAAAAGTCAATTTTCACTTACCACATGATCCAGTAATCACATTTCTGAATACTTACGCCAGAGAAGTGAAAACTCGTGTTCACACAGTAACCTTACATAAATGTTCATAGGAACTTTTTTTGTAATAATCTCAACCTAGAAACAACCAAAGTGTAAGTGGTTATTAGATGTTGGAAGGATAATGTCTAGAGGGAAGTGGTTGTAAATATAAAAGGTAGCATGAGAGAGATCTCTGTTGTAATGGAATGGTTCTGTGCTTGATTGGGGTAGTGGTTACACAAATTTACAAATGTGATAAAACATAGGCATAAAACTATATGCATGCATTGCACCAATGTCAGTTTTCTAGTTTTGATATTGTACTACAGTTTCTTAAGATATAATCATTGGGGAAAAATAGGTGAAGAGGTCTACAGGATCTCTCTATACTGTCTTTGCAACTTCCTGTGAATCTATAATTAGTTCAAATAAATAATTTTTTTAATTGGCTCTCTAGCTAAAATCCAGAACCCTAAGAACACCAAATATTAGCAAGGATATAGTACAACAGGGACTTTCATTCATTTGTGAAAGAATGCAAAATGGTGCAGTCACTTTGGAAGACACTCAGTTTCTTACAAAGCTGAACGTACTTTTTCCCCCCGGCTTTACTGAAATATATTAGACAATTAGTTGCTCATATTTACATATTGTATTGGCATACAATAATATATTAGTTTCAGTTACACAACATAGCGATTAGAGATGTATGCAACTCACATAGGATCACCCCACAAAATCTAGTACCCTTCTTCTCCCTTACATATTTATTACATTATTAACTATTTTCCTTATGCTACACTTTATATCTCAATGTCTATTTTGTAACTACGCATTTGTATTTCTTAAACCCTTTGCCCTTTTTTGAACGCCCCTAACATCCATCCCATCCAGTAGCCCTCAAAATATTCTCTGTATCTATGAGTTTATTTCCATTTTTGTTGTTGTCTATTTTGTTCTTTAGATTCCACTTGTATGTGAAATCACATGATATTTGTCTTTCTCTATCTGACTAACTTCATTCAGTGCCATACTCTCTAGGTCCATCAAGGTGATATCTTTTTCCATCCCTTTCCTTTTAGTCTGTGTGTGTCTTTTAATCTGAAGAGAGTCTCTTGTAGGCAGGATATGTAAGGGTCCTGTTTTCTTATCCATTCAACCACTCTATCTTTTGGTTGAAGCACTTAATTCTTTTCCATTTGAAGTACTTGTTGATAGGAATGTAGTTATTACCATTCTTTATTCATGTTTTTGAGATATTTTTTCTTCTTATATAAGTACCTCCTACATTTCCTGTAATACTGGCTTGGTGTTGATGAATTTCTTTAGCTTATTTTTGTCTGAGAAGCTCTTATCTGTCCTTCAACTCTAAATAATAGCTTTGCTGGATAAAATATTTGTGGTTGTAGATCCTGGGTTTTCATCATGTTGAAAATTTCATGCCAAACCTTTCTGTTCTGCATAGTTTCTTTTGAGAAATCAGCTGCCAGACTTATGGTTGCTCTCTTCTAGGAAACTAACTGGCTTTCTCTTGCTGCTTTGAAGATTCTCTCTTTATATTTAACCTTTAGCATTTTAGTTATAATGTGTCTTGGTGTGGGCCTCTTTGGGTTCCTGGTTTTGGGGACTCTCTTAGCTTGCTGAGGTTGTATGTCTATTTCCTTCACCAGATTATGGAAGTTTTTCATCATTATTTCTTTAAATAGCTCTTCAATTTCTTTTTTTCCTTCAGGTACCCCTATGACAAGAATATTTTTACATTTAATTGAGTCTCATAGGCTCAATTATTCCACACAAAGACCTTAAATTATTATTCTAGTCTTGGCTTCTTTTTTCTTGCCATTCTGATTGGGTGTTCTTGGCTTCTCATTTTCCATACAGATCCTCTTCTTCATCCACTCTGTTGATTCCCTCTAATATACTCTTCATCTCAGATAACGTATTCTTCATTTCTGCCTGGTTCCCTTTTATAATTTCCAGTTCCATTTTTATGTTTATTTAATCTCTTTGTTAAAGTTCTCACTGAGTTCATCTACACTTCCCCTAAATTCATTGAGCATCTTTATAACCTATTTTTGAACTCTGCATCTGTTAGATTGCTTGACTCTATTATTCCTGGATATCTGTTCTGATCTCTCATATGATTTCTGTTTCTTTGTCTTCCCATTTGGGCTGCCATTCTGTGTCTGTTTCTATGTACCAAGCAAAGCTCCTAAGTCTCCCAGTCTTATTAATGTGGCTTTGTGTAGTCAGTGTCCAGTGGCAGAGAGGGGTTCAGCTGCAGGCCAAGTTTAGTCCCAGCCTGTGTCACTCTGGGGCTACCCGTTGAGATTTAGCAAGCAACACAGATGCTGAGCTTATAGTTGCCTCAAAACCAGCACCAGAAAGCAAGGCCAGTTGCCACCAGTGTGAGTAGAGGC
>NW_011889159.1:55064-64474 GCF_000151845.1 Pteropus vampyrus
GAGCACAAGAAATTTTCAGGTCAGTGAAATTAGTCTGTATGACACTGCAATGATGGATACATAACATTATGCATTTGTCAAAAGCCATTGAATTGTATAATACAAAAAGTGAATCCTAATGTGAGCTATAGACATCCATTAATAATAATGTGTCAATATTGGTTCATTAATTGTAACAAATGCACCACACTACAGCAAGATGTTAATTATAGGAGGTACTGTATGTGGAGCAGGGGGATACATAGGAGTACGTAGAAACTTACCTACTTTCTGCATATCTTTTCTGCAAACTTAAAGCTTCTCTAAAAAGTAAAGTCTATTTCAAAATGCATTTTTACATGGTAAGATACAGATTTACTTTTTTCTTTTTTTTAAGTTAAATTTATTGGGGTGACATTGGTTAATAAAATTATATAGGTTTCGAGTGTACAATTTAATAATATGTCATATGTATATTGCATTGTGTGTTCACCACCCAGGGTTAAATTTTTCTTTTTTTATTCCATACTTGTCTGAGTTTTAGCATAGTTTCTTTTGTGCATATACGTATTTTATAACTAAAAAATGGAACTCTGTAAAAGAAGCATCTGAGTCTATTCTATATATCTTCATTTTTCTGAAGACTGCTTTGATATTATAAACCATAAGTAGAGAAAATTGCTACTTACAGTCTTGTAGGATTGTTAAAAGATAAACTGAGGAACACTAAAATATTTGAGAGTTTATTTTAGCAAACATCGATTTAAATCCGGCAGCATCAAATGAAAGTGGTTAAAAGAGTTCTGCCATCAGGAGCTAGGACAAAAGCTTTTATAGAAAAGACAAGGAAGCAAAGCAAGGAAATTATTAGATTGGCTATAGCATTAGTGAATATCTTACTTTAGTTGGCTCTTTATGATTGATCTTAAATTTTGTGTTTTGAGATACAAGTGCACTTACAGGAAATGACTTCAACTTTGGTTTGGGGTTGTTTATGTAGGCAACCAAGGCATGAGGATCTTCTCAGTCTAATGCCTCCTTGTTTAATTCCCTCCTTTTGGTCATCTTCTCACACATGAGAAACTGACTAAAACTTTGGTTCTACCACTGCTTTCAGTCACCATCAGGGTTAAGTTGTTTTTGTTTTGCTAGGAAACTCATAGGTTATGATGTCAGATTTGTGGAAGGTTTTCACTGTTTATCTCATTATTCATCTCGTTGCTGTTTTTTCAAACACAGTAAGATCATCTAATGTACTGCTGATGGCTGTGAACACAGCTCATCAGGTAGGCTGCAATGATGACTATCAGGAGGATAATACCAAAATAATTAGAGTATGCTTCTTATCTAGGCCCCTATGAAACAAACCATTTAGTATCAAATATATCAAAGAATGTACCTAAAGAAGCATCAATCTGTTTTAGCCAAGTGACACATTTGTTTATTCCTTGTATTCGAGTCTCTATAATACCAGATGTGTTAATCTGGGTAAAGCAGGAGGTGTTTACTATGGCACAGACACTTCCATCTTCAGCAAACAAGTGATGTAAAGCAATTCTAGTATCTAAAACCACTTTATCGGCTCAAGATAATCCTTATGCCAAAAAGGCATATGTCGGGGTGGCATATTCTGCTACCCTTCAAGTCATGCTTCTTTGGTTTGTGCTTATTTTGTTTTGTTTCTATTAGATTTTTTATTACCAGCTGTAGAAATTTTTAGGAAAAATAATGAAATTTACCATTTTGAACATTACTCATTAAGCATGGTACCTAATTACATTTTTTGCATTTCCTTTAATTCTCATAATAACTCAATATGGTAAAAATAAGCATCAGTATTTTCATTAAAGAAATCACGCTAAATTGAGTTACATAAGATACCAGTGAATATATAGCTAGTAAACGATAGAATCAATGTGAAGCCCAAGTCAAATTCATTTCAAACACACTTGTATGCTAGTCTACCACATTTGTCATGGATAATTAATCTTTATGGTTTGGGGTAGTTTGTGGTAACTATTTTAGAAATAAATATCAAGTAATAGTCTCACAGAGAAGTGAGCAATAGGTCATGTATCTCAAACATTCTTTCCTCCCACTTAATACCATATTCTCTCCCTGCTGCCTTTACTCAGTTTTTCCACTAAGGGACACATTTCCAAATACAAGATAGTTCCAAAAATAAGTCATATTATTCTCCTGGTAATGAAACAGGCTACCAAGACTATGTTGATAAAATGAGTAATGCTAATCCTCAGTGTCTAATCTCATTCCTCATGGAGTCTGGAATGGGTGATGTTGATATATAAATTCTGTAATATATATAGATCCTCCTCTATTCTGCTCCTCACTCTAACCCCATTTTTTTCTACACCATTTGTCTCACTACTATGAGGCCAAACACTAGGCTTTAAGATTCACCCCACTGAAGATATAGATATCTCACTGAATTGCAGGCTCAAGAATCAAAACCAGATTCTGAATTGGTTGCTCAGTAAAGATCTCCCAACAAACTTTAATCTAGAGTTTTCCAGATGAGGACTGGACCACAGCAACTGGATTGCTTACAGATCCTCTGAATGAGATCAAGCCCTAATGAACCCGGATATTTTTAATTAATAACAGAGCTTATAATACATAACCAACATTTAGACATTTCAGGATGAACTGGCTCAGACACAAAAAATTCCACCTAAGACTCATTCAATAGTTTATTGTAGTTGGAAATATCACAATCACAGTTTGAAGAAACCTCAAGCAATAAGTACAAAGGAGATGCTCCCATAGAACATTTTTAAAGTTTCCATAGTGAAAAAGGATCTTATGGGGCCTATTTTAGAGGCATTGCATGCCAACAAAAGATAGTGGGAAATGGAGGGAAAACAGATACAGGAAGGAGTAACAGACGAGGAAGCCTAACTAGATGTTAGAGCATGGAGAGATCTAGAAGGCATCATCATTCGTAGACCGACTAAAGGGCTGGAAAGTGCTGAAGAATGGTTGTCTTCACTGAGATAAACGACTAAAATATTGCCAGGTTTGTAAAGATATTAAAGCAGAAATCTCTTCATTGATCTTTCATTCTTCTCTCTAGGAAAGTCCATTACCTGTAGCCAAATACACATAGTTACTAAAGAGTTTTAAATGAATATTTTGAGAACTTACCTTCAGATTCCTTCCTCTTCTCCCTTAATCCTTTGACTTCGGAAAAGTCTCTTAACATTCATCTGACCTCTAGTAAATACAACTTTTCCAATATAAAGTGCTATGAGCAGACTATGCTTTACCTTCTCTTAGAACTTCTGACACCACTTTTTAGATTGAAGGAGCAAAAACAGACATTGGTCTCCAAGAAATTTCCATTTCATGCAAAGAATCTACACTAATCCCAAAAGAGCCAAGTTCTGAAAGTGCTTTTGCCCTGATGGCCTGCCCAGAAAATATAAGCCAGGAAGTACCCAAATCTTGAAGCTAACTTTCCTAGATCACTGGACCCAGTATTCAAATGTAAAACAATGGTCTTAGGTACTGGAGATAATTTCCTAGACTGAACATCTAGGTGCACATGTATAGAAAGATATAAGAGACCTTGAAGCTTAGAGTTACCAGACAATGCCAGTGTCTGATTCTGTCCTAGCAAAAGTAAGTCAAGAGCCAAGACTTTTCCTACTTTTTCCCCTTAATGGCATCACATGTCTCTCTCCCCACTCTGTTTTCTTCCCTTCATAACTCCATATATGTCTTCCACATCAAACCCACCTGCAAGTGCCTCACAGAGGTCCTCGGCGTTCAACAGCATTGCCTTTGCGCACTCCCTTGATGATGAAGATGGTCCCAACAATGATGCCCACCAGACCCACAACCAGGCCCAGGGCACACACCACATTCTCTTTTGTCTCTGGAAGTGGAGTTCGTGCTTCAAACTCTGGGGAAATATAAAACAGAGTATAGAAGTAATGAATGTAGTAGGGAGTAGCACTTATGACCAAATGTCAGGTACTAAGTTAAAAGAATAGTTATTAATCAATTTAAGAAGAGGAAGACAAAATGATGTATCAAGGGAATTATAAGTTAGGAAGTGAGCAAGCCTGAATAATGAGAGAAAACAAGAAATACGAATTGTAGCAGTTCTTATGAAATAGTTAGGGTATTTTGGGTCCCAAAGTACCGAACACATGCATTACAGGAGGAAACCATAAAATAAAAGAGAATGAAGAATGGTCCATACCCCAGTGCTTGAGAAGAGGCTCATCCAAACCCCAATGCTCCACCTTGCAGTCATAGACATCTTCAGTTGAGGGCAAAAAGGGGAGATAGTGGAACTTGCGGAAAAGGTGGTCTTCCCTGGGCAGGAAGACTGTTTCTGACACTCCAGTGGTGACAGGTTTTCCATTTTGAAGCCACGTGACATTGACCACTGGTGGGGAGAACTTGTCGATGAAACAGATGAGGACGTTGGGCTCTCCCAGTTCCACGGGGTTGTTTGGGAGCACAGTCACCTCTGGAGGTACTGGAGGACATGTGATAAAATTAGCCATCTATGCTTAGACATGGCTCTGCCCTTCCACTAAAGCTGAAAAAGCAGTTGAGATTATGCCCTGAGAAACTATGCCACAGTCTCAGATACCTAGCTCTGATACCCTCATCATGAATTGGAACCAATATTAAGGTAAAGATGTCTGAGGATCTCATTCCTGGCTCTCCCAGCATGAATTCAGGGAAATAACTTTGCGAATGACTGTGGATGGCAGAGACAAGATGCGAGAATATCAAGAAATGAAAAATCCATGAAGTCTGAGTCTGTAGCATAAGAATTTGGGGCTTGCTTATGGCAAGGTTAGGCCCCTAGAAGAGAAAGTCAGTCAAAATAACATAACACAAAGAGCTGAAACATCTATTTTAAAGTATAATTCCCACATCTGCAACAGAGAGAGGTACCATTGGTGTTCGGGGTATGGTTGGAGCGCTTTATCATGATGTCCAGGTTGGCTTTGTCCACAGCTATATTGGCCAGTGCACCCTGAGCTTCAAAGCTGGCAAAATCACCAAATTCTTTCAGCCGCCAGACCGTCTCTGTCTTTTTCATATCCACATGGAAAATCTCATCACCATCAAAGTCAAACATAAACTCAGCTGATGCGTCAGGGTTCAGATAGTACTCAGCCTGGATGATCACATGATTCTCTGAAAAGGTAGAAAAGGGAGTTAGAGTTGGAACAAGAAGAGGAGGATGAAGAAGAACCCAGGATGTGAGACACAAATTGTGGGCAGGGGGTGGTGGAATGGGATAGGGCCAAGTGGAATGGAGTGATGGAGGGTAGGGATGAGTGGGAAGATGAGGCCTGCGTGGAGGACATCAGTGTTGAACAGAGATTGAAGGGGAGAAATTAAGGAGTTGTATTAGAGAGAGTGGACTGAAGGAAGCAGGGTCTGAAAACCCAGAGTCTTGTGAAGTGGTTGTTTGTCTCCTTATTACTAGCCAGAAAATGATTCCCACTTTAGAAATCCAGCAGCAGCTCCTAAAAGGTTGGTTTCTGAACTCTGAAATTAAATTTTAATTTCCTATTTAGCTACTTACTAGTCTAGTGATCTTGAGTAGATTTTCTTTACCTACTTATATGTAGTTTTCCTATTATTTTCTTATGTGATTTTGCTTCTATCATGAAATCAGACAAGTAAGCAATTTCTTAGTATTTCATCAGGCCTATAACAAGCACTTTAGAGTCAGAAACTACTTTACATTTAAGGACCAGACACATGGAAAACATAACTGGGGTCTGAAGTACCTAGGAAATTAAGATTGAGACCTTGTAGTGTTGTAGAATACCCACTTTCCTGGATTTATACCCCTCTGAGGGAAGAATTATATTTGAATTGACCTTGGAAACATGCCCTTATATCTTAAACTTCTTAAATTGAGACTGTCATTATGGAACCTATTTTATTATGGTTGATACTGAGAAAAATCTATACCAAGGAAATAACTTGAAATAAGAAAGCTACAATTGAAGAACATACAGCCTCTGTGGTGTATGTAGATGAGAGGGAGATTTTAAAGTCTGACTGTATATTGATAAAGCCACGTATTAGTTTAGCATTTGTTACTATTTGTGCACATGCATGCATGTGTGCACACGCACGCACGCGCACACACACACACACACACACACACACAAATATCTTAGTTGTTACTTTCCAACCTAAGGGAAGAGACTGTCTTTCCAGGTATGCATCCCCGCATATGTGTGGCTCTTTATGAGCAATAGAAACCTACAATTCCCATCATGAATCTAGGAGCTGGGTTATTGCTTTACTTATTTCCAGTCTCCCTGTCACCCCCTTTGGGGGTCACCTGGGTGAAGAATATGTTTTCACAATACATCTTCACAGCAGCACAATGTTTGCTTGGGAGATGGCAAAGAACATCAGACTCTTTAATTCATTACTCATTTTTCTATTCTCTTGTGAAAATCACTAAGTAACCATGACTAAAGATCATTGTAAGATCCACTGTAGAAGGGCTATCACTGTCCCAAAAGGCAGTAAATTAAATTCAATTCATATCAGCATATCTGCCCTTCCCCTCCTCATGGGTAGTTTGGTAATTTTTGGTGACTTTCCTTTCTAGTGATCAATTTTATGTCAGTGCTCAAAATATGCTGACAGGATTTACATGCCAAAAACAAAAAAAAACCTCCTATGTATTCAGCTAACTTCTCGTAATCCTCACAACATTATGTGGGGTTTTTCATTTTACTAATTTTCTAGAAAGATAACTTAAAGCCCACAGAGGTAGCTTGTTAATGCCTGTCAGAAAATATTCCCCCTCAAGTTCAGCTTACCACAAAGTCAATGGCATTGATCCACATACAACCCAGTTTTATTCCTCTAAACTAAAATGGACTTACTTCAAACTGTGATGAGAAGAGAACTCTTCCATCCACAATTTATACTTTTAGATTTAGACCTACATAATAACTATCACGCATTTCTCTCAGTCCAAAGATTGTCTTGCAAATGTCCAAAGTATATTTCTCCAATGCTCTCAGAGCTTTACTGTCCCTAGTTTTGATTCTCTCAGTACTTACCTTTGACAGCCCATGATTCCTGAAGTTTCATCAGGAGAACTGTGATGAAAAATCCAAACATCGGGATTCCAATTATGGCCATTTTCTTCTTGGGTGGTTTGATGGGAATCAGTAGAGCCTAAGTGTGGAGCAGAACAGACAAAATAAGTGAAAAGAGAATTGAGAGTATGATAGTGTCTTGACTGATTAAAATTCAAATCAGTTGAGCTGCATCCAATTAGCAAAATGTTTTGAGATGACACATCTGTTGCTAAGGAGAGGACTCTTATAAAGTGTCTAGGAAAGGAAATACTTTCTTTACTATATAAAAAAAGTAAATTCTTAATCAAGCAAAAAAACACAAACAAACAAAAAAAATTGTTTTGAGAATTTTGGTCAATCACTCACATTCTTCCATCCCAATCCAAGTTCTAGAATGGGATATACCCAAAGCACGTTAGTGAGACTATAATCAATGGAACAACCATAAGTGAGAGTTAATGACAGACCATGCCTCTGTGCTGTGACAACTGGGGAGTTTATTCAAGGGACAACAAATCATCTAAAGAGAAGTTAAATTGTCAGGCTATGGAGAATGCCTGAATCTTGGCAGTGCTGTGTGATAAAGCTTCACTTAAGAAGTTTCTTAATGCTTCAGGCTTCTGCTCCACTGTCCTAGATTCAAAGTGGCCAACTCTACCAGAGCTTAGGATCCCTGGCACTATATGATATTTAGGAAAAATCAGAGGAGAAACTCTGAGTTTCAATACTCCCCCAAATGGAGAGTGATAGAAAGCTACCCCTTGGAAATGGGCGGAGGTTACTGGAAACAGTGGACTGTTAAGTGGGGAACCTTTTACAAATGCCTACCATAAATACGACTAGAGATTAAAGTAGACTTGGTGACACACCTCACTCATCTCAGGTCAATAAGTAGGGTGGAATAAATTGGACAGAGCTTATTTTCTGGGAACCCTGGAGATAATAACCTGCAGGAGTGCTTTGCCGTCACTCTCTGGTGTTGTATGATTATTGAAGTATTGATCCAAAGAATTAATTTTGATGTTTACTATTGAGAATACTGAAAATTAAGATTTATCCTCATGTTTTTGAAAATATAGTGCAACAGAAAGGAAAATTAAACCATATATAGAAAGGGTTAGGATCCAAATACTTCTAAATGAAGAGAGCCCTGGCAGTGAGACAGACAGTGGTGAGCTCACTGTTTAATATCAGTCATAACACATATACTCAGAGTGGACTTTCTATACTCTTGCACTGAGGTCTTATCCTGCCCTGCAGCTGCCCTCACAAATCATGAGGGCAACACCCTATTCATTACTGATTATCCGATCATGTCTAAGGGCTTTGAACATCCTCTGACTCTGACTTCTAGATCACCTGGAGAAGCCCCATAGTGTGGTTTGTGCTAAAATTAAGGAATGCATTTCTTGGAGGTAGAAGAATGGACCAGATGAGAATTCTACAGTATCAGTCTCTGCTGAGAGTCTGATCCTATGACTTAGGCTTGTTGTCTCTTTCAGAAGAAAACCCGAGTATAATTTTTCTGTGCCTGCCCTTTGCTGCCGTAATGCCTCATTCTTACCAGGAGCTCAGTAAATATATGGCAAACTCAGAAATATTTTACAGAAAAATATTTTACATGTTGTAATAGCACTTTTAACCTAAGATGTTGCTTAGCAACTTATGATATTGTTTAGTCTTAAAACAGTGATTGGTTCTCCTCATGAGATTACTAAATTTGGGAGACTTCAGAAAAGACTTTCAGTTCTTTTTCTCTGTGATAGAAGAGAAGTTCTTATCTGGATACTATTCAGTCATGGTTCCTTGTTCTCTCCTAAACTTTAGTTTCCTATCTGTTCAAGGGAATTTCTGAGGACACTTGAACACGCTCTTCCTGATGGCATTAAATGGTGATGAGCCACTGTACTAGTCAGAGTTCAGTCAGGAAATAGAAATCTCCACAGACACTCTCACATGATTATTTATTACGATTCTTCCCAATTACAGGAAATTATATCTTAAAACTGTTAGGAATTCTGGAGGAGCATGAATCAGTGCAGACCCTTAACTTTAAGAGGTCAGAGACCTGTAACAAGCCACTGCTGACACCATTGCTTCTCTGGAGCACCAAGGGAAAAAATGTCCAGGAACACAAGGCTTTTGCCAAGATTCCTGTCTGTGAAACCCTTGTGTCCACTGCTAGAGATGGCTTCAACCTATCTGCCTCCTCCCAAATCTCATAATACTGTTTCACTGGCAGAACGTCGGCCACATTTAGAAACCTGGGGCAAGGAGAGCCTGAGAAATATAATATTCTTACTTCTATTTCTTATAAATAGA
>NW_011889159.1:64524-71328 GCF_000151845.1 Pteropus vampyrus
AAAATCAGAGGAGAAACTCTGAGTTTCAATACTCCCCCAAATGGAGAGTGATAGAAAGCTACCCCTTGGAAATGGGTGGAGGTTACTGGAAACAGTGGACTGTTAAGTGGGGAACCTTTTACAAATGCCTACCATAAATACGACTAGAGATTAAAGTAGACTTGGTGACACACCTCACTCATCTCAGGTCAATAAGTAGGGTGGAATAAATTGGACAGAGCTTATTTTCTGGGAACCCTGGAGATAATAACCTGCAGGAGTGCTTTGCCGTCACTCTCTGGTGTTGTATGATTATTGAAGTATTGATCCAAAGAATTAATTTTGATGTTTACTATTGAGAATACTGAAAATTAAGATTTATCCTCATGTTTTTGAAAATATAGTGCAACAGAAAGGAAAATTAAACCATATATAGAAAGGGTTAGGATCCAAATACTTCTAAATGAAGAGAGCCCTGGCAGTGAGACAGACAGTGGTGAGCTCACTGTTTAATATCAGTCATAACACATATACTCAGAGTGGACTTTCTATACTCTTGCACTGAGGTCTTATCCTGCCCTGCAGCTGCCCTCACAAATCATGAGGGCAACACCCTATTCATTACTGATTATCCGATCATGTCTAAGGGCTTTGAACATCCTCTGACTCTGACTTCTAGATCACCTGGAGAAGCCCCATAGTGTGGTTTGTGCTAAAATTAAGGAATGCATTTCTTGGAGGTAGAAGAATGGACCAGATGAGAATTCTACAGTATCAGTCTCTGCTGAGAGTCTGATCCTATGACTTAGGCTTGTTGTCTCTTTCAGAAGAAAACCCGAGTATAATTTTTCTGTGCCTGCCCTTTGCTGCCGTAATGCCTCATTCTTACCAGGAGCTCAGTAAATATATGGCAAACTCAGAAATATTTTACAGAAAAATATTTTACATGTTGTAATAGCACTTTTAACCTAAGATGTTGCTTAGCAACTTATGATATTGTTTAGTCTTAAAACAGTGATTGGTTCTCCTCATGAGATTACTAAATTTGGGAGACTTCAGAAAAGACTTTCAGTTCTTTTTCTCTGTGATAGAAGAGAAGTTCTTATCTGGATACTATTCAGTCATGGTTCCTTGTTCTCTCCTAAACTTTAGTTTCCTATCTGTTCAAGGGAATTTCTGAGGACACTTGAACACGCTCTTCCTGATGGCATTAAATGGTGATGAGCCACTGTACTAGTCAGAGTTCAGTCAGGAAATAGAAATCTCCACAGACACTCTCACATGATTATTTATTACGATTCTTCCCAAGTACAGGAAATTATATCTTAAAACTGTTAGGAATTCTGGAGGAGCATGAATCAGTGCAGACCCTTAACTTTAAGAGGTCAGAGACCTGTAACAAGCCACTGCTGACACCATTGCTTCTCTGGAGCACCAAGGGAAAAAATGTCCAGGAACACAAGGCTTTTGCCAAGATTCCTGTCTGTGAAACCCTTGTGTCCACTGCTAGAGATGGCTTCAACCTATCTGCCTCCTCCCAAATCTCATAATACTGTTTCACTGGCAGAACGTCGGCCACATTTAGAAACCTGGGGCAAGGAGAGCCTGAGAAATATAATATTCTTACTTCTATTTCTTATAAATAGAAGAAATAGAGAAGACTATAGATGTAAATGAGAATTTTTTAAAAATGACAACATGAATGGATCTTGAAATAACCATTTTAAGTGAAGTAAGTCAGAAAAAGTTGAGTGAGGTGTTTGGGCTCATCTCCAACCTGGGAGGATGACAGTTTGAGAGTTTGATTTAGCCTCTTTTTACCTTCACCTGAAACCTGATCATTTAAAGGCCTGAGTTTCTTTGCATAGGTCCCAGGGATTAAGTTCACCCTTCTTTGCTTGGGTAGTTTTTGTAAACATATATATATATACACACACACACACGCACACACATACTCTTATGTGTATGTGTGTGCGTGTGTGTGTGCTCCAGAGAGAGAGAGAGAGACAGAGACAGAGATAGACAGAGACAGACAGAGAGAATGAATTTGGAAACTTCGAATCCACATCTCAGAACATTTCCCTTCAAAACAACCACAAGTTCCATTGCTGTTAAGTTCAGCATCCATAGTGAGGTCATTCTATAATTCCTACTTTTCTTGTCTGTTCTAAAAGGCACAAGCTTAACTTTGATAATTGAGAGACTGTGGAGGAAACCCGCAAAGAAGCCTAAGAGTGGTTGACTTCAACAGCTGACCCCAAATGGCCTATTAACAGTTTGATTCACTCATTCAGTACCTCTTCCTGTTCTTTAGACATTCTGGCAACTTCAGAGCTCCTTTCGACTCTTTTGTCTTTGGCACTCCAAAGCCAGAACAAGTCCTAGGGATAGAGGGCATTCCAAACATGTTTAAAAAAAAAAATTTTTTTTTAATTAAATTTATTGGGGTGACATTGATAAATAAAATTATATAGGTTTCAAGCATACAATTCTATAATACATTATTTATCTATTGCATTGTGTGTTCACCACCCAAAGTCAAATCTACTTTTATTACCATGTATTTGACGCCCTTTACCCTTTCCTAGCTCTCCACTCTCCCTCTGGAAACCACTATACTGTTGTCCGTGTCTATCAGTTTTTGTTTGGTTCACCTGTTGCTTTCAGTTTTATACCCCACACGTGAGTGAAATTATATGGTTCTCAACTTTTTCTGTCTGACTTTTTCACTTACCGTGACGTGGTACATATATACAAATGGCCATTACTCAGTCATAAGTAAAGATGAAATACTGCCATTTGTGACAACATGGATGGACGTTGAGAATATCATGCAAAATTGTTTTCATCTCCTGAAATGTACCTCCCCTAATCTATAATTCCTCCTTTCAGCTGTTCTCACAAGATTAGGGAATGATGTTACTCAACAGTCCAAGGAAGACCCAGTCCAGAAACTACATCCTTAAATATGATGCTCTATTGCCTGAGGTCTAAACTCTGGGATCTCATTTAGGTCTGAATAATTTTATAGAATACAGATGTATTTGCATGCATACACCTATGTGTGTGTATGTTAGTTGGAGAAGGAGAACTGGGAAAAGTCTATATCCAATCAATCGAATTATATAATTTTTTGTTTACTCATTAATTCTTAAATGCTATTTGATCATACTCTATATTTTTTTAAAGAGTGTGAAGTTATCGCTTTATTTCAGAAACATAAAGAACAAAGAAATAACTTGACCTAGATTCAATGGATTTTGTTTTAGAAATACGAACATCTGACTGCAAGGTCCATGTTTAATTTCTTTTTTTTTTATTTCTTTTTCAATTATAGTTGACATAATATTTTCATATTTTCATACAGTTGGCATATAATAGTTTCAAGTATATAACATAGTGATTAGACATTTATATACTTTACAAAGTGATCACCTGACACCATATATACTGACTATCTTCCCTATGTTGTACTTTACATCCCCATGTACTGAATTTCTTAATAGAGCATTTCTCTTAGAGTTTCTGAAGTAGGACCCCATAAGCAATATAAAACCTTGGGGTATAGGAGCTTCTGAGGGTTGACAGACTCTTTCCAGAGTCACCACACTTTTACTCCCCAACTGTGTCAGACTTGTCAGGCTTGTCAGGCCATCAAGTCAGGGCAAGGATGGGGCCTGACTTTCCCCCTTGTCTTCCTGTGTTTTCAGCTGGAATGTTTTATGAACCACATCTAGAAGATAGAGGACTATGAGAATATGAAATTTCAAAGAGTACAACTTGATTAAGATTAAGCTAGAGCAGGATGTGCAGGTACGACTTGTTTCTCAGCCAGAGTCTCTGGGTGGCAGAGCAGATGCAGGGCAACTGTGAATGTTTCATCCTCAGCGTCTACCAATAATATTTTAGAGTTGGTCCATTTAACAAATATTTATTAATGATCTCCTTTTTTTTAATGACCATATCTGAAGGAGCTCATATACAAGATACATGTGGAGGAATGCTTTCTTTAAAAAACTGTGGAGAACTGCCAAGATGCCAAAAGGGATCAGGAAACCATGACATGTGAGGAATTGTTGAGAGAATGGTCCATTCTAGCTGAGCAAAGGGAAAATGTCTCTGAGGCAAGTTAGCTGTGTTGGAGGACCAGAACTAGGACAGCCACCATCTAATGAGTGTCTACCATATTCCAGGCACTAAAGACACTGTATTTCTAATCCTCTAACTAGTGAAAGGGAGAAACCACTCACAGCATTTTATATGCCAGCAAACTGAGGCTCAGAGACAAAGCTACTTATCTAGCAAATGGTAAATTCTGGGTTCAAACCCAGTTCTGTCTGGCACTATAGCCTGTTAGCTTTCCAATTATTCCAGAGAGCCCCCTGACTGATGGTTGGACATCGCTGTAGGGCAGATTCTGACTCACTATCAGAAAAAAACTTCTAATAGTTAGAACTATCCAATATAGAAAAAGGTCATCTCTCAAAGCAAAGAGTCCTTTATCTTATAAAATATTCAAAGGCTGAATGACTGTTTCTCTCCAGTGCTGAAGGATTCCTGCAGTGGGAAGAAGGAATCCTAAAGTTACTGGTTCCTAAAGTTCTTTCAAAGTCTAGGATCCTGTGTTTCAACATTAGTTTTTAAAAAAGCATCTCTAATTACATTTAGATGTAATATAATTTCATCTTAATATTTAAGCTCGGTCTATTTATTTCTGTTTCTATCTAGTAAAGCACCTTAGGTTAAAGCTTTTTCACATAAACTGTGGTAGAATTTCAGTTCTTACTCCTCTTGTAGTTTTATATAACAGGTTAAATTTTTTTTTACCATTCTTTTTTTTTGTATTTATTGAAATATAATAGACAGTTGCTTGTATTTACATTGTACAATTCAATTAGTATTTTTCAATTATACTTGGCATATGATAATATAACAGTTTCAGTTGTATAGCATAGTGATCAGAGAGCCACATAATTTGCAAAGTGATCACCCCACTAAATCTAGTACCCCTCTTCCCCCTTACATATTTATTACATTATTAACCATCTTCCCCATGGTATGCTCTACATCTCCATGTCTGTTTTGCAACTGTTCATTTGTACCTCTTAATCTCTTTAAAACCAATGTTTTAAACTCTGCGTCTGTTAGATTACTTGACTCCATTATTCCTGGATCTCTGTTCTGTTCTCTCATATGGTTTCTGCTTCTTTGTCTTCCCATTTGGGCTGCCTTTCTGTGTCTGTTTGTATGTAGTAAGCAAAGCTCCTAACTCTCTTAATCTTATTAGAGTGGCTTTGTGTAGTAGGTGTCCAGTGGCAGTCCAAGTTTAACCCCAGCCTGTGCCCCTCTGGGGCCACCTGTAAAGATTCAGCAAAGAGAATCCACAGATGCTGTGCTTATAGGTGACTCAAGAAACTATGCCAGAAACTGAGGTCTGCTGGCAGTAGTGTGAGTCTTGGCTCTGCTCAGCAAGGAGCACCTGACTTGCTGAGGTTACACCTGGATGTGATTTGGGTGGGGCCGTGAGTTGGGGGAAGCAGAGTTTCAGGGAATCCTCTGGGCAGAGTGACCTCTGTTATCCAGTTTGATGAAGTCTCAACTATGGCAGTGCTGAGTTTGCACACTAGGAGAGGGGAGGACTCAGCAGAAGAACAATGGATACTGTAGGCACTTCTTTCCGGAAGAGATCCTAGCCTCTGACCCTCACTCTGACAACTCAGTGTCCCTCTGTAAGTCCTTGGTGTCCCCCGCACAGCCAACTGTGTGCTGGTGCTCAGGGCAAGCCAGTCCATCACCACAAAAGTCTCATCCAGGACACGGCCCCTTTAAAAGGCGTGGCAGCTTCCACCGCCACCGCTGCCTCTGTCCCACTCAGACCCTCAGGACCCAGCAGCCTCATGTCCTTGCCCTCCCCTACTTTCTTCCATTGCAGGGTGATTTCTTTTTGCTCTCCCTAGTTGTAGGGCTTGTTCATATAGATCCCAGGTGACTTTCCTTGCTGTTTGTTCCATGTTTCTGTTACAACTTTGATTTGGCTGTAAGAGGGATGAACAGAGGCCTCTATCATCCACGCCATTATTTTTTTTCTCCCTCAAAAGCAAACATATTATAAAGCTCCAGTTATTTTGGATTTCACCAGCTTCTCTTAAAAGCAGTTTGTAGTTTTCACTACAGGACACCACACATACTTTGGTTAAATTCATCACCAAGTATTTGGTTTTTATTGCTATTGTAATAGAATTACTTTTTTATTTTATATGCAGTATTCTGCAGCTAGTAATATAGAATTACAATTGTCTTTTGTATATTGCCATTGTTAAGTTCACACATTCTAGATGTTTTAATAACTTTATTAGGGTTTTCTATGTAGCATTAAAAAAAAATGCTTTCTGGGCTGCAATGTTTATTTTTTCCCAAAAGGAATCTGAAATGGTTTGAAATCTACTTGGCTCATTTAAAATAATATTGTTTTGAGATATAAGGCCTACTTAATTAAAATATTTAAAGAATATTTTTAAAATTGTTTCTCATACCCAATTTTATGTTAAATTACAACCAGACACAGTTAAATATCTAATACATGATCATGGAACTAGTCACCAATTCCCATATTCCAGTTTAATTTTAATGGCCAGGATATCCTTGAGGGCATAGGTTTACTCTCTGTTAATATCTAAAATACTCTTTGTTCTCATATATGTCCACAAGTACATATTTCCTTAATATTGAAAATACTGTGTCTCTAATAGGAAATAATCCATCTCTTGCCACCGCGGGCATCTGTGCCTCACAGCACTCAGTGAAGTATGAACCATCCCTTATGTT
>NW_011889159.1:72488-77352 GCF_000151845.1 Pteropus vampyrus
ACAATGAGCCCTTCAGCTTAGACTGTAGGTCCATCAGAACTAGGAATCACTTCAGTACTTCATCCCTGGGTATGTCAAGTACCACTATGACTGACCTCTGGTGGAAAATCTATAATGTGGGAGATTTGTTAAGAATGCTGGGTCTGGGCAAGAGTCCGTGAGAGGAATTGCTGTATTACAGTTACCTGATTTTGGTGGCATAAACTTCAGAAATCACCATCTTCTTCATTCTCCTTTAAATGAGTGCTCAGTTCACAAGATTTCGCTTTGTCACTGATTCTTTTTCTTCCTTGGTGACTCTGTGTTTCCCTTTGATTTGAAGGAACATTGTCAAAGCTCTAAGCCCTGGAGGTTTCAGGTGGGGCAGCCCAATTCCATGTCCATGTGTCCTCTGCTGAGGCCAAGGTAACACTGGATAAGCTGGAGTAGGATGGGGAGGCTAACACACCAAGGAGCCCTGAAAGCTGTTTCTCAAGAGTTTATTTCTGTATCATCTCTAACTCGATGGACTCTAATGGACACAGAATTTCTTATTTCTATCCCTTCAGGACTTGAGCTTATCTTTAGTCTTTTATACCTCAGAACACACCACTTTGAGATGTAGCCTTCCCAGAGGTCAGGGTTGTTGACGTGTCCCTGTCCTACATATACAGCCTCTCTAGGATCTTCTTCCACCCTTACTGATCCTGTAGTGGGTGGTCCAAACTCATCGTTTCAGGCTGGAATTAAAATGAGGGAATCACACTCCTCTCTCAAAGTCATTTGCAAGAAGACCCAACCTAAGAAATATCATTTTAAACAATATTTCAGAGCCTTAGGCTTCTTCCGAACAGCAGCGATGAGAGTCAGACTTTCTTGTCTGTAATTTTTCTAGAGCATAAAGAGTGATGGAAGCGGGAGGAACAGAAGGACCAGGATTGTCTTCCCAGGGTGCCACCTGAACTGTGGCCATAGTTATGAAGAAAGGCCACCCTCCACCTTAGTGCATCAACCTTCTTCTCATCCCTTGGGAACTCCAGGCCCAAGACCCAGCATTCAGGCGGGTGTCTCATGGCTCTGTCAGTGCCTTCTCCCCTCCAGTCAGAAACAAACCAAGAGAATTATAGAATTCCACATACTATGACACCAGGATATGAGAGTTCCCTGAGGGAACTCTACATTTGTAAGACCCGCTGCTGGGGGACTCATGAAATCAATAATTATTGTCCTTCTAGTGAATTGACAACTGTTAAAAAAAAGGTTTCCACAAAGTCTCCAAGAATTGAGCTCATGGCTGCCATCTGAATTTCTCTGAATTCGTAGCAAGATTCCTGACGTCCTCTTACATTAATATTGTAATTTTCATTTACCTTCTCTACTGTTTTAGTCTACCTCTTTGTCATGACTTTCCACTGACAATAACAAAATCTGTTACTTAAATTGAGATTTTGTGTCAGGATTATATTCTCACACTACCTTTTTAGGAGCATTTTAATGTGAGTAGGGCATGTATTATCTCTATTTTAAAGCTAAGGAAATTGAAGCCCCAGAAATGAACAGACATCCAAAGTAAAGCTTGTCAAAATTTACAGCAAAAACTAGAATTAAAATCTTAGACATCCTAAGCTCGAGGCTCCTTTTGTCATTTACTGTCTGAGGGAGTCGTGAATGTGGGGCACCCATGACAGCATTTGGAGGAGGAAACATCTGTGAGTATTGAAGAAAAGCCCTGGAAGGCCAGACCGTGAGCATGTCTCTGCTGCCCTCTTGTGGCCATGTGCTTGCACGACTCTTCTTCACTTCTGTTCGCCCTCCTACCTTCTCTGTTTCCTGAGAGCTGAGCTTGTGAGTTGTTTTCCTGTCCCTTTCATCCACATACCCCCAAGTCCCTACACAAAATGGACGTTCATAATTCATAGCATAATTCAGGACACGGTTCTTATTTCAAAACTGGTATACCCTCGAGAAAATGCATATAAGGGCATTTTGAGAAGAGATGTACAACAATTTGAACAGAGCTTCTTTAAGTGGTCAGTTGGTACTAATGTGACTGGCCATAAACAAAACGCAAAGATGGGTACTAAGACTCTTGGAAGAATTCTAGCACTATATATCGGAATATGTGCAATGGGTAGAATATCTTTACACCACAAATTTGGGTGTGAAAAAGTAAATTCCTATATTTTCCTATTACTGATTCTAATTTTTATGCCAGGCACTATAATATCTTATAGCAGAGGAGTCAATCTAGTAATTTCCAGATAAACTTGGTGTTTTTCACAATTAATAATTTAAAAACAGCCCTCCACCCAGGATTATTTCTAAGTCCTGAGTAGGAGGTAGTGCAGGATTGGTGCAGAAGCATTGACTTCTTCTGTCATGGTCACATCGTGTCTGGGCCATCATTGTCTTTCCCATGGTGGTGATATTGACTATTATATCCATAACATCAATCTCTGTAGCCGAGCCCCTTGTGATTTTAATGTCCCTACTATTTTTGGCAGCTAGAATTAAATAATTTAATTCTTAATTAACCCCAACCTGTGCCCCTCTGGGGCCACCTGTTAAGATTCAGCAAGCAATCCACAGATGCTGTGCCTGTAGTTGCCTCAAAAGGCCACACCAGAAACTGAGGCCAGCTGCCACCAGTGTGAGTGTAGGCACTGCTCGGGTCATGTCCGCCAGAGGACTTTTGCGGGGATGACCTGCTCACTCTGAACACTAGCACCAGATTGGCTGCTCACGAGGCACCAGGGACTTACAAGGGGACACTGAGTTGTCAGAGCGAAGGCAGGAGGCAAGGCCTTCTCTCAGACAGATGTGCCAGCAGTATCCATTGTCTTCTGTTGAACCCTTCCCTCTCCCAGTGTGCGGACGCAGCACTGACATAACTGAGATGTCATTGAACTAGATAACAGAGGTCACTCTGCCCAGAAGATTATCTGACACTCTGCCTCCCGCAACTCGTGGCCCCACCCAAGCCCCTTGCCGAGCAGCGCCTAGACTCACACTGGTGGCAGCTGGCCTCAGTTTCTAGTGTGGCCTTTTGAGGCAACTACAAGCACAGCATCTGTGGATTGCTTGCTGAATCTTAACAGGTGGCCCCAGAGGGGCACAGGCTGGGGTTAAACTTGGACTGCCACTGGAGACCTACTACACAAAGCCATACTAATAAGACTGCGAGACTTAGGAGCTTTGCTTACTACATACAAACAGACACAGAAAGGCAGCCCAAATGGGAAGACAAAGAAGCAGAAACCATATGAGAGAACAGAACAGAGATCCAGAGATAATGGAGTCAAGGAATCTAACAGATGCAGAGTTCATAACACTGGTTATAAAGATGCTCAGTGAACTTAGGGGAAGTGTAGATGAATTCAGTGAGAACTTTAACAAAAAGATAAAAACCATAAAAATGAAAATGGAAATTATAAAAAGGAACCAGTCAAAAATGAAGAACACATTACCTGAGATGAAGAGTATATTAGATGGAATTAACAGAGTGGATGAAGAAGAGGATCAAACCACCGATATAGAAGATGAGGAAGCCAAGAACGCTCAATCAGAATGGCATGATAAAAGAAACCAAGACTATAATAATATTTTAAGGAGCCTATGGGACATTATTAAATGTAAAAATATCTATGTCATGTGGATACTGGAAGGAAAACAAGATGTTGAAGAGCTATTTGAAGAAATAATGATGGAAAACTTCCCTAACCTGGTCATGGAAATAGACACACAACCCAGGAAGCTCAGGGTGTCCCAAAAACCAGGAACCCAAAGAGACCCATGCCAAGACACATCGTAATTAAAATGCTAATGGTTAAATACAAAGAGAGAATCTTAAAAGCAGCAAGAGAAAACCAATTAGTTACCTACAAAGGAGCACCCATAGGACTGGCAGCTGATTTCTCAAAAGAAGCTATGCAGGACAGAAGGGGTTGGCACAAAATACTCGACGTGATGAAAACCTGGGATCTACAAACAAGAATACTTTATCCAGCAAAGCCATCATTTAGAGTTGAAGGACAGATAAAGAACTTCCCAGACAAAAATAAGCTAAAGGAATTTATCATTACCAAGCTAGTATTACAAGAAACGTTGGAAGGACTTGTTTAAGAAGAAAAATTATGTCTCAAAAACAGGAATAAAGAATGGTAATAACTACATTTTTATCAACAAGTATCTCAAATGGAAAAGAATTAAGTGCTCCAACCAAAAGATAAAATGGCTGAATGGATAAGAAAACAAGACCCCTATATATGTTGCCTACTTTAATCACGTTAGATTAAAAGACACACACAGACTAAAAGGAAGGGGATGTACCTAGAGGGTATTGCATTGTATAAAATGGGTTGGATAGAGAAAGATAAATATCACATGATTTCACGTACATGTGGAATCTCAAAACCAAAATAAACAATAACAACAAAAATGGAAATAAACTCATAGATACAGAGAATATTTTGAGGGATATTAGAAGGGAGGGGAGTTGGGGGAATGGAAAAAAAAGGCAAAGGGATTAAGAGATACAAATGGATAGTTGCAGAATAAACATGGAGATGTAGAGTGTATCATGGGAAGATGGTTAATAATGTAATAAATATGTAAGGGGGAAGAGGGGTACTAGATTTAATGGGTGATCGCTTTGCGAGTTATGTGGTTCTCTGATCACTAGGCTGTACAACTGAAACTGATATATTATTGTATGCCAACTATAATTGAAAAAACCTCATTGAATTGTACAATGTAAATATAAGCAACTAATTGTCTATTATATTTCAATAAAGCCAGAAGAAAAAGAATTAGAATTCTTGGTAAAAATGATATCTTACCAAAGCTGAAAAAACAAAACAAATACAGTGAACTATTCTGCTAAAAT